>NC_079197.1:125689434-125989434 GCF_029499605.1 Hyla sarda
TGCTCAGTCCCCTGTATCGCCCGTCATTACGCACAGAGCGAACTTGCTCTGTGCAGTAATGATAGCGGGGTGCCGCAGCGGAGATCCTGGGGTCCCCAGCAGGGGGAACCCGGCGATCTAACATCTTATCCCCTATCCTTTGGATAGGGGATAAGATGTCTAGGGGTGGAGTACCCCTTTAATTTTTAGATTCTACTGGAAGCACTGATATCATTATATAGTATTCATATTTAGTTGAAATATTTTTGCCCAAACACTCACATTTTTGCACAATTTCATGCCAGACCAGACCACACTTAGAAACTTGTCTACTTCTAATCTACCTTGCTATTTATGAAGAACGTGCACCTTCTTGATAAATGGGGGAGAAGGACACATGACATACACCCAGGCAAAAGGGAGGAATAAAAACTTTAAGGAACTTTATTTATAGGAACAATGCTAAATCCCCCCTAAGTCTTTTCAAACAGAACTACAGTATGTATTATCTGCTCATCTCCTGCTCTATAATATGATAGTGGTAGATTGGATAGCAATTTTTATGGCCACAGGTTCCCTCTAAGCATAGAATTTATATCCGGAAAGACAAAGAACTATTAAATCTGTATAATCTGGGGAAAAGAAGGGAGAGGGGATATGATCAAAAGCTCTAAATATGTTTAAGGGTTGAATAAGGTTCAGAGGCTAAGTGTTTTTAATAAGAAGCTAAACACAAGAACAAGGGGGCACATTCTGAGGATCACATCGGCATTGGCTCTTCGTTGCAGAGTCTAAGAGACAAACACTGTATGTGGACGGTTCATTGGCCAATGGACAACAACGGGTCCCTTTCACTTTGATAGGGATGAAGGGGGTGGGGTCCATGGGGTTTCCATCTGATATCCATAGTTTTCTGGAGTGGTGAAGAAAAATGGAACTGTAGTACATTTTTCTCCACTTAACTACTGTCATTTGAACAGACTCCGCAAACAGAGTTTCTCTGAACGGAGCTCGATGCTGATGATTTTTTTTACATTGCTCCTGATCTTCCTCCCAACTGAGGCCGCGTTCACACGCGGCCTCAGTTGGGAGGAAGATCAGAAGCAATGTAAAAAAAAACATTTTACTTAACCCCTTAAGGACTCAGCCCATTTGGACCTTAAGGATTTTATTTTTACGCTTTTGTTTTTTCCTCCTCCCCTTCAAAAAATCATAACTCTTTTATATTTTCATCCACAGACTAGTATGAGGGCTTGTTTTTTGCGCGACCAGTTGTCCATTGTAATGCCATCACTCACTTTACCATAAAATGTATGGTGCAAGAAATTAAAAAGAAAACCGCAATTTTGCTAATTTTGGAAGGTTTTGTTTTCACGCCGTACAATTTACAGTAAAAATGACATGTGTTTTTTATTCTCTGGGTTAATACGATTAAAATGATACCCATGATTATACACTTTTCTATTACTGTTGCGCTTAAAAAAAATCGCAAACTTTTTAACCAAATTAGTACGTTTAAAATCCCCCTATTTTGAAGACCTATAACTTTTCCATTTTTCCGTATAAGCGGTGGTATGAGGGCTCATTTTTTGCGCCGTGATCTGTACTTTTTATTAATACCATATTTGCTTATACAAAACTTTTATTACATTTTTAATAAAAAAATTTTTTATAAAATGTTATAAAAAAGCAGCTATTTTGGAAAAAAAATTTTTAAGTTCACGCCGTTCACCATACGGGATTATTTACATTTTATTTTAATAGTACGGATATTTACGCACGCGGCGATACCAAATATGTATATAAAATAATTTTTTTTACACTTTTTGGGGGGAAAATAGGGAAAATGGGACAATTTACGTTTTATTGGGGGAGGGGGTTTTTCACATTTTTTTTACTTTATTTTTTTACTTTTATTTTTACACTCTTATAGTCCCCATAGGGGACTATTTATAGCAACCATTCGATTGCTAATCCTGTTCAGTGCTATGTATAGGACATAGCACTGATCAGGGTTATCGGTCATCTTCTGCTCTGGTCTGCGGGAAGGCAGATCAGAGCAGAAGACTCCCGGAAGACAGCGGAGGGAACCTCTGTCTGCCGTGCAGGATGATCGGATCACCGCGGCAGCGATGCGGGCGATCTGATCATCCTGTTACGTGATCGTGTTGCTGCAGATGCCGTGATCTGTATTGATCACGGCATCTGAGGGGTTAATGGCGTACATCAGCGGGAGCGCGGGTGTCCGCCATTACCGGCGGGTCCCTGGCTGCGATCCACAGCCGAGACCTGCCGCGCATGATGCCGGCATCGCTCCGATGCCCGCAGTTATGCTCAGGACATGAATGCACATCCTGGTACATTTATGTCCTGCGTTGTTAAGGGGTTAAAAGAGTAGTAGATGCTTGGAACAAACTTCCAGCTTACATTACAGTAAGCAAGTGTAAACATGTCTGGGATAAACATTTTTTTTTCCTGAAATAAAATTACAGAAAAACCTCTTTGAGAGGACCACCCAAAACTTTATTAAAAAGTGGTCTTCTAGGAGACTGGGCTTCCCAAAGAAAAATACCAGAATGTGCAGTGTAGCCGGGGATCGCGGGTCCCTGCTCAAGCAGGTTTGCACATCGCCACAGTATCTGAGGACCGGACGGCATAACCGTACACCTAGGCAGCATTGTCTGTATGTACCTGATGTCCTGTGGTTACCCCCACAGCAATTTGGTCTAGCATATTAGTATGCTCGACATTATGAGCATCGGACCTCTATCTGGCTGATTGGGACACCTTGGTTATTTACTTTATTTGTATTATTTCCATGATGATCTATACAATAAATCTCATATATAAATACTCTATAAGAGTTTCCCCTGAGGACGCCGATATACTTCGGCAGAAATGAGTCGAGAAACCTTTGAGCTAGAGAAACATTGAGCCCGGTCACATATCATGTGTGACATAATTTAATACGATTTTAACCACATTTATCTCACTTGAGGGCCTTTTTTGATACACACGATCCATGGATCCACTTGAGCCTCGAGCTGATAATGATGATTATTGTCTGGCAATTGCACTCTGCTGTCCCCAATGGGATGCAGTACTGATATTTTATGCGATTTAGTAAAAGTTATGTTTTAATTTATTCACTCCCCACTCTTTTTTGGTTGCTTACCAAGAGTTCTATATTTTAATATATGGTGGAACCAAAGATTTGTCCCAGGAAGTCTGGTCAGGATAAGAGGGTGGGTTTTTTGGAGGCGTTTCACTGTTTAAAGGAAATTACAAAAGGGTAGATGGAGTAACCTTATATTTTTTGGATGATGCATGTTCTTTTTTTCTAATCTGTTTCTATTTTCTGATTGTAATTATTTTTAATTCATTTTGTATACATTATTATAGGGGCTATCATCTTGCCTAAGCTGCTTTTAACAGATGAATTGGAGACCAGAATGGAAACTGCAATATTTAACAAAATAAAGATTTAAAAATGGAAGATTATAAAAAATATGGTTAACATAAAAACTGATTTAAACAACAGGTCATTTTCAGATGACACATTCCGTTTAAATATTTCAATAATGGCAGTGGGTGGGATACCGCCTTATGCTGCTCTCCTAGTGACTAGTGTACTGTTCACGGTTAGTGATGCTGCCAGAACTCTTATGTGTTTTCATCTATGTTTATTCCTCTTGTTTCTGTTCTTCCTTTCTTTCTCTCTTGTCTCCTCTCCCCTTCTCCTACCCTTCCCTTTTCCCCCTTTCCTGCCCCTCCCTATCCTCCCCATCCCCCTGACCCTTGGTGAACCACCATGGATACATTATCTGTTTGTTCATTTAATGTGAAAGGTCTGAATGTCCCTGAAAAGCTACGCCAAATATCTAGGTACCTGCATAAACAAAAGGTGTTAATTGCTCTGTTTCAGGAAACGCATTTTCTATCTACTGGTTGCCCAGTGATTAATGACCGGTTATACCCAGTATGGTTTCACTCAATGTCTGCTGATTCTAAAACTAAAGGGGTGTCTATAGCCTTCCATAGATCCTTCCAGCCTACTGTATTAAAATCTTCATGTGACCCTCATGGCCGCTATGTGTTTATACAATTCTCTCATTCCTCACATATATTCACTGTTGCCTCTGTTTATTTTCCTAATCAGGGACAGGTCTCCTTTGCCTCTAGGGTCCTCCGTCTTCTGGATGAATTTGCTGGCTCTTCGCAGATAATCTTGGGGGGTGATTTCAACTGGGCATGGTATCCTCTTTTGGACACATCCACAAGAGGTAAGTCCTCTTTGTCCTTTGCAGCTTTGCGTAGGCTGAGGAAAGAACTCCTTGATTGCCGGTTGGTGGACGTGTGGCGCACGACTCACCCCGGGGTGAAGGACTTCACCTTTTTTTCACCTGCCCATAAGTCCTATAGTCGCTTGGATATGGTGTTTCTTGGCCATCCTCTTCTTTCTCTCTCCCCACGCGCAACTATTGCCCAGATAGTATGGTCGAACCATGCCCCAGTCGTTGTCAGTATACAATTTTCTCCTAGTGCTCCCCGTGCGTTCTCCTGGAGGCTAAATGATCATCTCCTTAAGGATGATCTCTGACTTTTTAGAAATACATGCCTCCCACGCTACCTCGGCACCTACTCAATGGGAGGCATTGAAGTGTACGGTCCGTGGCATATTTATAGCCCATGATTCGTGCCTCAAAAAAGAACATGCTCGCCAACTACATACTCTCTTTGAATCCCTAGCCTCTTTGGAGGCGTCGAATAAGAGATCATATAATGATGCCACTAGGGCCCAAATTTCCACTGTTCGGCAACAGATAAGCAAATGATCTATCTAGACATGTGAGTAAGGGAAAGGATGCATAGGGGATACTAGTATGCTGACCAGGCTAGCTCCTGGCTCTCCAGGGCTTTACATCCTCGGTTATCCACCCCTTACATCTAATCCTTGACATCTCCCACGTCAGGCAAATTACACTCTACACCGCAGATTGTTGAGGAGTTCCGAGCCTATTACCAATCCTTATATACTATCAAGGGTAGATATTCAGATCTCCCTGTTTCTGTTTTACGCGATAAAATTAATTCCTACTTGGACCGCCACAGTCTTCCTGCTCTATCCTCTTCATCTTGGGAGCATCTGGAGCGTCCGCTAGAGCTTGGGGAGGTAACCGATGCCATCAACGGTAAGAGCCCAGGACCCGATGGGTTTACGGCTCGATTTTACAAACTATTCTCTGACATGGTAGCCCCTCCTTTATTACGATCTTTTAATTCTATAAACGATGGCGCTCGCTTCCCTCCTCAGGCTCTGGCTGCCCATATTGCGGTGCTCCCGAAACCCAATAAAGACCCCTCTAGCTGTAGTAACTATCGACCCATTTCGCTCCTTAATATAGATCTCAAATTGTACTCTAAGATCTTGGCCTTGCGTTTAGGCCCCCTACTGCCCTCACTCATACATACAGATCAAGTGGACTTTGTTATGGGCCGTGAGGCTAGGGATAATACCTTGAAGTCATTCTCTCTCGTTGCCGCAGCCAAATCCAAAGGCCTTCCCCTCTGTCTTCTTTCTATAGACGCTGGAAAGGCCTTCGATAGAGTAGGATGGGAGTTTCTAGATCTGGCTCTGGCCCATATGGGGATGGGACCAAGGTTCCATAACCATATTATGGCCCTCTATAGAGGTGCAACAGCTCAAGACAAGGTGAATGGTGCGCTGCCGGCCCCGTTTGACATAAAGAAATGGGACGCGGCAGGGTTGCCCCCTGTCCCCGCTACTTTATGTGATTGCGATGGAATATTTGGCTGTGGCACTGAGACAGAACAACTCTATCAGGGGTCTCTCCTTACGTTCCTCCACTTATAAGTTGTCTCTTTTTGCTGATGACTTACTGTTATATGTTTCCTCCCCTCGTATTTCCATCCCTGTTATTCTTTCCGAGTTTGCAGACTATGGTGCTTTGAGTCATTTCAAGGTTAACTCACATAAATCGGAACTTCTCAACATCTCCATGCCCCAGGATTTCTTTGCTGAGCTCACCTCCCAATTCCCCTTTAAAACTCAACGCAACACAATTACGTATTTAGGCATACAATTGGGACCTGATCTTTCCTCCTTGTTTCATATTAATTATCTCCCCTTATTGCGCTCACTGGAATGGGACTTCTCCTCCTGGGACAAGCTCACGCTATCATGGTTTGGCAGGATGGTGGCAGTCAAAATGGATGTTTTGCCACATCTATTGTATTTTATGCAGACGTTACCCTTTCGGATTCCGGTGTCCTTCTTCTCCAGGCTCCGATCCATGGCAACCAGATTTATTTGGTCTGTGGGTGGTCCTAGATTACGTCTTCAGATCCTGATACGGAGCTGGGGGAGGGGGGGCGCAGGACTTCCGTCTTTATTATGAGGCTGTGATTTGCTCTCACATACTGGATTTCTGCCATCATGCCTCCTCCAAACAATGGGTAGCTCTGGAAACTGATCTTTCGCCGATACATCCTACTGCTCTTCCCTGGTTGCCCCCGGGGTCTAGACCTTCTAATGTTGCACTCCCTTTTCTCACACGCCTTCTTCTGCTGGTGTGGGGACTCCATCTTACTTACCTCATACATTTCATCCCGCCCTGGACCCCTCACTCCTTTATTTAGTAATCCGGCTCTTGGTCATGACTCGGCAGTCCTTGCCTTATTGTCCTGTTCTGCTGCTTCCCTCCCCAGATTACGTGTAGTGACCACCTACTCTACCCTGGTCCCCCTGGCTTCCCTCAATACTGACTCTCCTGGTTCATGGTTCACCTATGAGCGCCATCGGTCATACTACTTGTCCCTGCATCCGAACTCACAATTACATAGATCACTGACTGGTTTTGAGACTGTGCACTCTTTCCTCTCCGCCTACACATACCATTTCCTCGGTCTACGCGATGCTGCGAAGTACAGTAGAGGACCCGATCAAACCTGACTTTATTGATCGCTGGGAGTCGGATTTGGATCGTGTTTTTTCTGACTCTGAGATAGTTAAGATTTTTACTCTGACCCACAGGGCCTCTCTTTCCTCTAGGATACAGGAGCGTAACTTTAAGGTTCTATGTCGGTGGTATAAATGTCCTGACCGCTTACATAGGATTTTCCCTGCGGTACTGGCGACGTGCTAGCGTTGTCGACAGGGAGTGGGTTCTTACCTTCATACCTGGTGGGATTGCCCCCTAATCCATTCCTTTTGGGAGGAGGTGTTTGATTTGTACAATAGGGTTTCCTCGGGCTCTATCTCTTCTGATCCCGCCGTGGCTCTTCTCTCTCTATTGCCTGGCTCATTGTCTGGGGCAAAGAAGGGTCTCCTGAGGCACTTTCTTGGTGCTGCAAGAGCAGTTATCCCTCGCCACTGGAAGACTACGGTGACGCCCACGAGAGTCGAGTTGGTGGAAACGTTAAATAGGCTCCGTAGGATGGAGGAAATGGTGGCTACTGATAATGACAAATTGGACGTCTTTACGGCGGTCTGGGCTTCCTGGGAAAGTTATAGGGAATCGGTAAAATTTCTAACTTGGCTATGTTAGTTCGTGTGTCCTTCCTATGGAGGCTTCTCTTCCCCGACCCCCCCCCCCTCCCTACCCGCTCTCCCGCCTCCCCTCCTCCTGGCTTTCTTATTCTTCTTCTTTTCTTAATTCTCTTACATGTTTGTTCTACTGAACTCTTTGTGTCCTTCGATTTTGCTTTTTCCTTTTGTTCTGTGTTTCTTTTACTGTACATCTATCGGTGTTTTTGAGACCTGCATGATTGGCTACTAAGGGAACATTTTGGGCTGATGTTTGAGCTAGTGCACTGGGGGTTACGCCTTCCCTCTCTATCATTGCATCCTTTTGATAGATGTGGCTGTTGCGAGCAGTGTTATGGGGTTTATGGGGATATGTTAGTGGCGGCTTCCTTATGGAAGTCGCGATTCACTCTTTAGGGACGGTTGGCCATTACTGCATGGTATTGTGTACCCCTGCTCATTCAGGTTTTCTTGTGTAAGCAATTGATTGTTTTGAACTGTTTTGTTATATTTTTATTGTCAAAATTCAATAAAAACATATTTGCCATAAATATTTCAATAATGGTCCAGACCTGTATTTTCCTTGGCACCCTACTGTATCTCTCTTTCACCACTAAAAATAGGGACAAGCTCTGGTATTACAAGAGGGCTGCAAACTGTGACACATTCATTACAATAATTCAATGACACATTCTTGCCAGAAGAGAAAACAACAAATAACCGAGTACAAATAATACTTTTCTTGGCTGTTTCGCGCTATAAAATACCAGACTCTGCATTCAGACAAGTACTGTATATTTAATTGTTATTTTCCCTTGTACAAATGTCACATCAAGCCACAAAAAATATTCCTTCTTTATGCAGAAACGTAAGGGTGTAACAAGTGTGTAAATAACTCTATGGTCAGATAGGGATAGTCATTAGGATTCCAGGCATAACTGTTTTTTCTTTACTCCATCAACACAACATAGGCTTTGTTGTTAATATGCATATGAGACCCAGGGGGTGTTCCCCAGCACAGCAAGAGCCCAGGTAAGTCCGGCCCAAGTCACTACATCATGGCCCACTACCTTGTAGACTAGAAAAAGAGAAGATGGGTTGAGACGTGTGCTCTTATTGTGCTGGGGAACACCTCCTGGACTCTTAATCCTCATTTACATATTACAAAAAGGTGTTTATCTTGCAGGTGGAAAGGACTATTGAACTAAAAAGTATGCCTTGAATCCTGATAAGAAGTCCCATCAAAAATTGGGCTTCTTTTCACTCATTTTCCTATAGATGTACTTTAGTTTCCTCAAAAATATCAAAACATATAGCTTAAATTTATATCTTTATTATATCAAAATTACAAGAAGTCTTAAAAACAGAAATAAATCATTCAGGTTAGAGAGTCTCCAATATCAGAATACTCTAATGGGTCAATCCCCACTGCTTTATACCTTTACTTTAGTTGCACCTTGACTTTACATAAAGTAGAGAAACGTAGGCTTGTTAGGCTAATCTATGTGATTATGAAAGTGTACAGAACAGCACCATCCTATGGGGGTTGGGGGCTTCCAGAGGTTGGTGTGTCCCCCTGCAATCAGATACATGGGGGAGGGGAGGCGAACCTATCAGATACAGGATAAGTTTACAAACACTGGAATATCCCTTTAAAATCTATTTGTATACCAGTCATAGCAACCAATAATAGCTCTTAAGATATGAAAGCTGAGCTGTGATCTGTTGTTATGCTGTTTCAGACACATTGATAAATCTGGGCTATTTTTCTGACGAGTAGTTAAAATGTGATGGAAATCGGCTTAACACTTGCACTTACTACAGCCAATGTAAACAAATAGAGCTGCAGCTAAAGCAAGAGGCATCTGAATGAACAGAAGCCAGAGATATTTTCAGATTACCTCACACTCCTCAATTTAGCTGCTGTCACAGAAAATTGCTGGCCATTTGGACAATAGTGTTGGGCACGAATATTCGCATGTCAAATTTTTATCGCAAATATTGCAAATTCGCGAATATTGCGAATATATTCGTTATATATTCAAAATTGCGCATATTCGCTTTTCCCCCGCATATTCGCTTATGTGAATATTTGCATATTCCTTCTTTTCACTTGTGGGACAATTAGAATGATGCAAATATACTTGTCAGAGGTTATCAACAACATCCCTAGCAACCAATAGTAAAGTTGCCCACCCCCTCACTGTTTTCTTCCTCGAAGTGACTATGCGAATATAACGAATACGCGAAATTCGCAAATATAGGACAAATATTCGTCTATATATTTGTGAAATATTGCGAATTCGAATATGGGCAATGCCGCTCATCACTAATGGACAACAGGCAAACAAATAGATATTGGATGCTTTTTGGCAATCTAGGAAAATGTTAGAAACTGTATGAAAGGGAATCTGTCAACTCTACATCATGCTGCAGAAATGGGAAAATAACCGATAGGGAGGTAAAACAAATAATACCTGTTAGCTAACAGCTGTTATAAAATGTAGACAATCATGTTTGTCTTCTAAGCTGAAGAGTCATAATGGCTGGACTGAAGTGCAGCATGCATGCCCCCTCTTTCCCCCACTCCTCCCTGCATGACTGATATACAGGGCTCAGTGCTTGTAGCCATGCAGGGAGGAGTGGGGGAGGGAGGAATGCATGCTGCAGCTCTGCCCAACCTCTATTACTCTTGAACTTAGAAAGAAGCCTAATGTTGCTAACAGGCAACAATCATCTAAGTAAGAGATATCATTTGTTTTTAACTCTATGAGCTACCTGCCGATGTATGAAGCGCTGAGCATGATACAGAACTGGTAGATTACCATAATTATTCCCTATTACAGGGGCTTGTTATTTTGTCATTTACTGAATCTGGGGATAAGATGTCTGACCACTGCCGTTATGCCCCATTCCATAGACATGAATGAAGGGGGCGGGGCATGACATCACAACCATAGACGCTAGAAACCAGGGGTGTAAAGCTAGAGATCGCAGGGGGTACCAGCACCCGGACTCCAGCGCCTCCATTTCCAGCCCTGCACCCCGGCATCCTTAATATTTATGCTCAGAATGATGTTTTTTAGCAGCCGTGATATCATGCCCTGCCTCCTTTATTCATGTCTGTGGGTGGGAGCGTGACGGCGTCAGCCCAGCAATCAGACATCTTATCCTCTATTCTTTGGATATGGGATAAGATGTCTAGGGGTAGAGTACTCCTTTAAAGGAGTTGCCAAGGATTAGAAACATTTATTCTTCCATTTTGCATTTTAAAATTCCTGTAGAACACTGAAGCGCAAGCAAAAGATTCACATTGTAGCTTAGTAAAGCATATGGGGGAGACTTGTCGCTGCGTGTTTATGTACCCTTTCCAGGGTGTTCAAAAATTCCTATAGAGAAATACCCTGATGTCATCCACTCAACAGTCCGAGCCTGAAAAAGTGACAGCCAAGTCAGATAAAGGATACAGAATAAGCTTTTCTGTAAGAGCACATTTATTTACAAAAACACACAAATGCAAGTGGCAATAAGAATTATTCATTTAACAAATTCTTCAACATCACTGTACACAATACTACTACTACACACAAGAAAAGACTTTATACAGCTTCAAAAACTCTTAGAAAAGAACAGAAGGCAGTAAAAAGAAATGTACAAGATATGGCAAACACACGCTTGGCCAGAACGGTAATGCATGGATCGGCATTTACAAAAGGTTACAAAACGCGATTTATGGGGGTTATAAAGGAGTGAGATTTCCTGCAATGTGAGATGTGGACAGGTGTGCGAAACAGAAGAAGAACCTGCAGACTATGCATTTGTACATTCATTCTACACCCGTAACAAATAAATACAGTGAGGTGGCAGCACTCAGAAAGTCAGCATGCTGCTCGGTCATAAGTTATTACAAAGGTGAAGCTCCACATATAGAAATAATTGGGGGACTCTCATTAATGGATATGTCATCAATATCTGCAAACACAGGGAAGGCAGCTGGAAGCAGACAGCGCTGTACATTGTGTAGTGGCCACGCTGGGTTACTGCAGCTTCAATTAAAGTGAATATGAGCTGAGCTGCAGTAACCCAGAATGGCCACTACACAATGTACAGCGCTGTCTGCTTCTAGCTCCCCTCACTGTGCATTCTGTCATTGCGGCTACAGCAAGCACCTGATTAATGGGGTACGTCATGCCAGACCTCCACCGATCAAACATTCATTGCCAAGGCCATCAATAAAAAAAAAAGTCCCCCCCAAAAAACCTGGAACTTTAAATAGTAGAAGGCATAGATGTAGACATAACAGATTATATAAACTGTGACAGTAAAGATAGGCTTACCTGAAATATTGGGTTATTTGGACAACACTCATAACCTCATAATAATTGAGTATTACATAGCATATTTTTTTTCAGCACAGGATTATTTGGACACTATTCCTTCATCAATTTGCCAGTGCTCACAATTAGAGATGAGCGAACTTACAGTAAATTCGATTCTTCACAAACTTCTCGGCTCGGCAGTTGATTACTTTATCCTGCATAAATTAGTTCAGCTTTCAGGTGCTCCAGTGGGCTGGAAAAGGTGGATACAGTCATAGGAAAGAGTCTCCTAGGACTGTATCCACTTTTTCCAGCCCACGGGAGCACCTGAAAGCTGAACTAATTTATGCAGGAAAAGTCATCAACTGCCGAGCCGAGAAGTTTGTTACGAATCGAATTTACTGTAAATTCGCTCATCTCTACTCACAATGCACTACAGCATTTAAAGGGGTTATATAGGATTTTAAAAAAAAGCATGGTTGCCTTTTTCTATTGTTATAGGAGTGGCCATATCGGTGCACTGTAAGATAAAGGAATGCTCCTCGTGCACTAAACGGACTTTTTTGCATTCAATAAAACAGATTTTTCTTTAAAGGGATTGTACAGGATTAGAAAAACATGGCAGCTTTTTCCCCCCTAAAAAAACTGTGCCACATTTGTCTACAGGTCATATGTTTTATTGCAGCTCAAAATCACATAATATCCCACATAACCTGTGGACAAGTGCGCCACTGTTTTTGGAAAAAAAAAAGCCGCCATGTTTTTCTCATCCTGTACAATCCCTTTAAAGGGAAATCCATTTTATTGTGTGCAAAAAAGGCCATTTAGTGCACCGGGAATATCCTTTATCCCACTGTGCACCAATATGGCCACTCCTAACAATGCCCCATGAAGAATACTGCGCCACACCCTCTGCAGTGGTCTTAAGGTAGGTCCCTACAGAAGGGGGGGGGGGGATCAGTATTCATGAGGGGTCATTGTTAGAAGAATGGGCAGTCGCATCTCCCAAGTTAATAGGGAATGTGCGGCCAACAGCTTATTGCAGCAAACGGCCACATGACCCACCCAGTGACTGTTCGTGGGTTGTTCGCAAGGAAGCAAGGTCTATTTCCCACCAAGTAAGCACATACAGAGTCTTTAAAGGAGTGTTCTGGTGGAAAAGTTTTATTTATTTATTTTAAATCAACTGGTGCCAGAAAGTTAAACAGAATTGTAAATTACATCTATCAAAAAAATCTTAATCCTTTCAGTACTTATCAGCTGCTGTATACTACAGAGGAAGTTGAGTTGTTCTTTTCTCTCTGACCACATTGCTCTCTGCTGACACCTCTGTCTGTATCAGGAACTGTCCAGAGCAGGAGCAAATCCCCATAGCAAACCTCTCCTGCTCTGGACAGTTCCTGACATGGACAGAGGTGTCAGCAGAGAGCATTGTGTTCAGACAGACAAAAAAAAAAAAAAAAAAAAGAATACAACTTCCTGTGGAGCATACAGCAGCTGATAAGTACTGGAAGGATTAAAATTTTTAAATAGAAGTAATATACAAATCTGTTTAACTTTCTGGCACCAGTTAAGTTTAAACAAAAATAATAATAATAAAGTTTTCCACCGAAGTACCCCTTTAAAGGAAGGATAATTCAATTCACAACCAGACGGTAGACAAGTGCAAACATTTTGGGCCTGTTCTATAAGTAGAACACATGGAATGCAGTGTATTGAGTCATTCATGTGTAGATTCCTGCAGAGAGATCTAAGGGTGATCTGTTGTGTATAATGGATACCAGGCATAGTTTACATGGCACGATTCATTTCATCTGTATTACAGAAAATTACAGATGCCACCATTTACATTCTGCTTTGCAACAAATTCTCTATGCTAAATAACCATTGACTTAGAAAAGATCATAGGGACTGAGATGAAAGGGGTTAATGCTTAAAAAAATAAAACTTCCGGTTCACAGTAAAATTTCACTGTATATGCAGACAGTATAGATAAAAGGGGGTTTACTATTTAGCTATTGTTACCTACCCACAGGGTGAGCGATACATCTGTGATTGTCGGGGGTCGGATTGCTGAGGCTCCCATGAAATGCAAAAGTAAGAGGTTCCCGAGTGCGCCTAGTACAGTGTTTCCCAACCAGGGTGCCTCCAGCTGTTGCAAAACTACAACTCCCAGCATGCCTGGACAGCCAAAGGCTGTCCAGGAATGCTGGGAGTTTTAGTTTTGCAACAGCTGGAGGCACCCTGGTTGGGAAACCCTGCCCTAGTAAACGGATGCTGCTCCTTCACTGCTATGGCACAGACAGAGATTGCCCAAAAAAATGGGAACCTCTGTTCTTGTGACCAGTGGGGGCCCTAGCAGACAGGACCCCCCCCCCAGTGATGATAAATTTACCACCTATAATGTGAAAACTGCTTTTATTCTTAAAACCTCTTTATACATACCTAGTACTCTCCTTTCTCTCATCCCAGTCCCTTCTCTACACATACAAACATCGTGCCATTCACCTCCATACATCTTTCCACTGATTTATATTGGTTTAAAAATGTACAATAAAGTTATAGTAAATGTGTGCATACCGAGTCATATATAAGGTAAATGTGGCCTAAAATGGCAAATATGAATTACTACGTTTAGCATCCCCCAAGCTACTAAGCACACATTCATGAAACAATGATAGGTTGTCTCTTCCCCCCCCCCTTAAAGGGGTAGTCCAGTCCTGAAAAACTTATCCCCTATCCTAAGGATAGGGGATAAGTTTCAGATCGTGTGGGGTCCGACCACTGGGGCCCCCCGCGATCTCCTGTACGGGGCCCCGGCAGCCCGCAGGAAGGGGGTGTGTTAACCACTGCACGTGTTGACCACGGCGGCTGACACGCCCCCTCAATACAACTCTATGGCAGAGCCGGAGATTGCCCAAGGCAGCGCTCCGGCTCTGCCATAGAGTTGAATTGAGGGGGCGTGTCAGCCGCCGCTTCGTGCGGTGGTCAACACACCCCCTTCCTGTGGGCTGCCGGGGCCCCGTACAGGAGGTCGCGGGGGGCCCCAGTGGTCGGACCCCACACGATCTTAAACTTATCCCCTGTCCTTAGGATAGGGGATAGGTTTTTCAGGACCGGGCTACTCCTTTAAGCTTTGTTCTCATGTCAGAATTTCCGTGTGGAATCTGCATTGGAATTCCGCAAGGAGATTTCGCAGTCCAAGTGATTTCAATGGGATTCTGCTCCACTGTGCACAAGGCGGAATATTCGCGCCAGAATTTTCTGGCATGGAAATTCCGATTACGGTGTTTGAAGAAAGAATGGACATGTCCATTCTTTCTGCGGACTCCGCATGGAAATGCATTGCCGTCTACGGAGAGGCTGCATTCCCGTGCGGTGCTAGCGCCAGCACGTCATACTTGCACCCAGTCTCTGGAACGTCCGCAAAGAGATTTTCCGTACAGACATTCTGAGGTGTGAACATAGCCTTGTAGTACTGGATGTCTCTTATCTCCGCTGCCCCCACCCACCCGTCTGTTTCAGGAAGGATTGTTCCATATGCTGGACAGCAGAGCTGCACTGCGAATACTAATAACAAGGTAATCCCACCCACAGAAAGCCCTGGCAGCATCAAAACAAAGTTGCTGTAAGGAGATGGGCGAAATGATGACAAATTACTTTCAATTAATGGCGGCATCACCTTGTGGGAAGTCACACAGCAATAGGTGCTATTATTAGCTCGCTAAACCCCTTATAATAGTCCCTTATGTACATTTCTCTGAAATAACAGAACTTTTTTTTTACTCTTTCAAATCTTACAAAATACTATAAAACGCTAATATTGGAACTATGGCAATTTGAGAGAACTCAGGTAAGGTGCTAAAGGTAACAACAATGGTAACAACAAAAGAAGTAAAAAATCTGGTACAGAATCTACTGAAAAACAAAAGTCTATGGAGGCCGATAGAACCCGGCAGCCACTGACTCTACCTGCTCATAAAGGGCTACCAGCAGATTAAAGGGGTACTCTGCTGATCAGCGTTTGGAACAAACGGTTACAAACGCTGGAGCCGGGAGCTTGTGACGTCATAGCCGCGCCCCCTCATGACGTCACGCCCCACCCCCTCAATGCAAGTCTATGGGAGGGGGCGTGACGGTCGTCACGCCCCCTCCCATAGACTTGCATTGAGGGGGTGGGGCGTGACGTCATGAGGGGGCGCGGCTATGATGTCACAAGCTCCCGGCTCCAGCGTTCGGAACAGTTTGTTCCAAACGCTGATCAACAGAGTACCCCATTAAAACTAAAATCAATAATTGAAGAGCAACGAAGGCAGTGTCCAACAACCACTCATCTTTTTCTCTGAACATAGAGTGAATGGGGAATTATGGATATCTGCTCTTTGAATCCCTCCTGTCAGCTTTAATATTTTACAATAAGCTGAACAGAGATGGATCATTTTGTTATGTAGTTAGTACTTTGTATTTTATTATAAGAATTTGTACCCTACACAAAGTACACAGAGGACAAGGCTTCATTATCCCCGCTACTTACTGTGTATTTGTTCAGTAGCTTATAAACCCTTCAAGGCAAAAAAAAAGAAAAGAAAAAAAAAAAGAAAACCGTTTGTTCGGTAAATTACAATAAATAAAATATTGCTCAAACAATGTAAACAGTAGTCATTTGTAGAAACACCTAGATATGGGATCTAACTGCTAAAGAAGAGAGAGAGATTAGGATATTGTCTATTGGATAGATTTAGGTTAACCGGATACAGAAAAATGGAAAGAGCAGTTAACAGTCTTACAACGGACATTAACGAAAAAATAAAACGAAAAAAAAAACATTATACAGGAGAATAGGTCCTGCTGCTTGTTCGCACCGTCCCAATCAGAAGTGTGCTTATTTACCACCCTGTTCAACTCATGGCTCCCGTTTCCCTTTGCCCCATTTGGAAATGTTGCGACACTTAGGGTGCATGCACACCACGTTATTGCTATACAGTTCCCGTATACGGTTTCAAGTTAAAAACCGTACAGAACCGTATAGCAAACCGTATGCATTGACTTAACATTGTAAACTGTATGTCTAAAGCATCATCCGGTTTAGTCCGTTTTACGTCTTTTACGGTTTTGTCCTTTTTTTTTTACCCGTACCCAAAACTGTAGACTACCCCTTTTTTCGGTCCGGGTGAAAAACCGTATTAAACCGTATCCTTTTTTTTTTTTTTTTTTTTTTATAAACATGGGAACCGTATAGAGCTGTAGATGCGTACAGTTCCATCCGGTTTGCACTATACAGTTTTGGACTTTGCACAGTTTTTTTACTTGGAATTTCAATCAAACAAGTGAAACTTTACTCAAAATGGAGTGAAAAGTTAAAAACGCATACATTTTTTTTTTCTTAAAAAATTGATGAAACCGGACATAATTTTTCAAACCTTACACATTTTTTAACCGTACACGGGTTGAAATTTGTACACACGTTTTGATACAGTTTAGTCCGGTTTTGAGAAAAAATTTTTCATCAAAAACCTGATACGGGAACTGTATTGCAAAAACGTGGTGTGCATGCACCCTTACTGAGGGGGGCCCACATTGGCAACAAGGGAATGGGAAGGGGCAAACATAAGCTGATTACCCTCCTTTGGGCTACATAACAGTCACACTCTATGGTACGTAGGTCCGTGACCACATTAGTACTTCCTGTGACCACATTGTACATTTACCTATATTTAGCTTTGCCTATATCTTTACACAACCTTTAGACCTGTTGGACCTGTGAACATACCCAGACCGTCAGGATCGTTCATCCCGGTGGTAAGGTAGGCCCAGAACTATTCCACCTATATGGCAGGCTGTCCCCACACGAACCTTTATTCTTGTTACCAAGATTGCTGTTGCTAACAGGAGAGCCCTTCCCATCTAGACAGGACTTCTGTGTATTTCTATTATAAATGTGGTTACATAAAGACAATGGCGCTTTACAAGCTTCAGCAAACACGAACAGCGCAGGAGATTAATGGACGTGATCAGAAACCAAGGAGTACTGGAAATGCCTACAGTATATGATGTACTTGGCTGGTATAATACATGCATACTCTGAAATACTGCTAATAGCATATAAACAGTACCTGTTGGGTTAATACTACTGTATATAGTACGTTACTATACTATACATTACTTGTTCTAGGCTTTTTGCTGGGGTTGTTTTCATAGGTTAGAGCAGTGTTTCCCAACCAGGGTACCTCCAGCTGCTGCAAAACTACAACTCCCAGTTTTTTTTAATCAACTGGTGCCAGAAAGTGAAACAAATTTGTAAATTACTTCTATTAAAAAAATCTTAATCCTTCCAGTACTTATTAGCTGCTGAATACTACGGAGGAAATTATTTTCTTTTTGGAACACAGAGCTCTCTGCTGAATCACGAGCACAGTGCTCTCTGCTGACACCTCTGTCCATTTTTAGGAACTGTCCAGAGTAGGAGAAAATCCCCATATGCTGCTCTGGACAGACAGAGACAGAGAGATGTCAACAGAGAGCACTGTGCTCGTTATGTCAGCAGAGAGCACTGTGTTCCAAAAAGAAAATAATTTCCTCTGTAGTATTCAGCAGCTAATAAGTACTGAAAGGATTAAGATTTTTAATAGAAGTAATTTACAAATCTGTTTAACTTTCTGGCACCAGTAGATAAAAAAAAAAGTTTTCCACCGGAGTACCCCTTTAAAGCTCATGCACATGACTGCATTAAAGCTTTATACAATGTTTAATGTGGAGTTCTACCTAGCTGAAATACTGTACACACAGAAATCTATGCAGCCCCTCTGTGCCTATGCAAGCTTTACATTTGATATGGAGGTATACAGAGGTTTTCATGCACATCCTGATAAGAATCAAACAGTGAAAGAAAATGGTGCGATGTTCCATCAGATATGGCACAATGTACTCTTAGGCTAGGTTCACACTACGGAATTTCCGCCTGCAATTCCACTTTGTGAACGGAAAATCTGCTCGGAAATTTCCGCCTGAAGAATGGCGTTGCTCATTCTTGAGGCGAAAATCCTAGCGGAACACATTACAGTCTATTGGAGGCTGCAGTGTCTGCACAGTCCTAGCGCCGACAGATTCAGTCGGCACTGGCCGTACTCGGAATCTCCGGGCGGAAATTTTCTGCCTGGAGATTCCGCAGTGTGAACCTAGCCTAAGGCTGGGTTCACACTGCAGAATTTCTGGACAGAATTTCTGCCAGAGATCGAGCCGGCGGCACTAGGACCGAGCAGACTGCATTGCTGCCCCCATAGACTGCAATGTATTTCTGGGTGGATTTTTTGAGAGTTCTGCTCAGAAATGCATTACCATCTATGGGGAAAGCAATGTAGTCTGCGCGGTCCTAGTGCCGCCAGTGCGATCTCAGGCAGAAATTCCTCAGTGTGAACCTAGCCTAAGGGTCTATTTACACGGCAGAATTTCCTAAAATAAAAGCCCATAGACTTTTGTGGGAGTCCACACTCCCATTCACACTTGCGCAGAATTTCTGCTCGGATTCTGCACCAATTCAGCACAAAATCCACACAAGCAGAAGCGGAATTGGGGATGAGCAGAAATTCTGCCGTGTGAACAGACCCTTAGGCTTTGTAGTGTGGAGCTTCAGGGACTGTGTGTACTGTTGTGCACAAAGCCTTAGAATATTCTCCAGGTTAAAAGGGGTTATCCAGCACTAGAAAAAAAGAAGATTTCTTCCAATACCAACACCACCTCTGTCCTCAGGTTGTGTGTGGTACTGCATAAATTGAATATAGCCAAGTTGTAATACTACACACCAGGCGTTGTGCTGTTTTAGGGTGCATTCACACGCTCTTTGTTTTTGTGGGTTTTCCGCTGCGTATTTGAAAGTGGGCGGGCTCTTCTCGGCTGTCCGCACCAGATTTTCAACGGAGGAATTTACGCAGCGGAAAATCCGCCGCAAGCCCTATTGAAGTCAGTAGGGACTGCAGCGGATTTTCCACAGCGTAAATTCCGTCGTGGAAAATCTGCTATGGACAGCTGAGAAGAGCCCGCCCACTTTCAAATACGCCGTGGAAAACCCACAACAACAAATAGCGTGTAAACGCACCCTTAGGGAGAAATGAGCTTGGTTTTTCTATTGCTGGATAATCCCCTTTAAAGATTGTAAAGAACATGTCTGCTCCATGGTTTATCTTTGATATTTTACCTCCGCTCAATTAAAGAATAAGAGCTGCAATACCACATACAACCATGAACATGTGTGGCACTGTTTTTTGGAACCCCTTAAAGCCATAAAAGTGCAAAAGAACTGTCCTTCATTCGAATTTCATATTATGTCACGAGCAAAAAAGTACGATCATAAGTGTTCACAAGAAAGAGGGTAGGAATACAAGCATAGCAGGCAAACCTGGAGAATTCCATAACAATACTATAGGTTCTTTTCATCACTACATAACTGGCATAATGTTACTAGAGATGAGCGAACTTACAGTAAATTCGATTCTTCAAGAACTTCTCGGCTCGGCAGTTGACGACTTTTCCTGCATAAATTAGTTCAGCTTTCCGGTGCTCCAGTGGTCTGGAAAAGGTGGATACAGTCCTAGGAGACTCTTTCCTAGGACTGTATCCAACTTTTCCAGCCCACTGGAGCACCTGAAAGCTGAACTAATTTATGCAGGATAAGTCATGAACTGCCGAGCCAAGAAGTTCGTGACGAATCGAATTTACTGTAAGTTCGCTCATCTCTAAATGTTACCAATACATTTTATAGCACTGAACTTCAAGAAAATTTTATAAAAAAGCAGAACAACAGTCAGCGCTACATCCTTCCTATGGGCATCTAGCCGTGTTTAAAAAATCACATCCATTTGCTGAGGAGTTAAAGGGGTATTCCAGGAAAAAACTATTTTTTTTATTAATTTATTTATTTTATATCAACTGGCTCCAGAAAGTTAAACAGATTTGTAAATTACTTCTATTAAAAAAATCTTAATCCTTTCAATAATTATCAGCTGCTGAAGTTAAGTTGTTGTTTTCTGTCTGGCAACGGTGCTCTCTGCTGACATCTCTGCTTGCCTCGGGAACTGCACAGAGTGGAAGAGGTTTGGTATGGGGATTTGCTTCTAAACTGGGCGGTTCCCGAGACAGGTGTCATCAGAGAGCACTTAGACAGAAAAGAACAACTCAACTTCAGCAGCTCATAAGTACTGAAAGGATTAAGATGATTTAATAGAAGTAATTTACAAATCTGTTTAACTTTCTGGAGCCAATTGAGATATATATATATATATATATATATATATATATATATATATATATATATATATATATATATATATATATATCTCTCAAGTTTTTTCCTGGATAACCCCTTTAAATGTGACCGGTGATTTCCGGTTGGACTAGGGCAGTGGTCTCCAACCTGCGGACCTCCAGATGTTGCAAAACTACAACTCCCTGCATGCCCGGACAGCCAACGGCTGTCCGGGCATGCTGGGAGTTGTAGTTTTGCAACATCTGGAGGTCCGCAGGTTGGAGACCACTGGACTAGGACATGCTGGACAAAAAGGCCTGAAAATCTAGATCTGCCCCGTGATCTCTACCAAACTCCCCAAAACATTTCCCTGCATCTTTCTATTTCTAAAGTAGTGTTTTTTCGTGTTTCATGTTCCTTTCAATTGTCTCATCTACAGATTTATGAAGAGTTGGTTATGATCGGTGGTGCGCGATTAAGTAAACCCTTACTTAAAGGGGTACTCCGGTGGAAAACTTTTCTTTTCTAAATCAACTGGTGCCAGAAAGTTAAACAGATTTGTAAATTACTTCTATTAAAAAAAATCTCAATCCTTCCAGTACTTATTAGCTGCTGAATGCTACAGAGGAAATTATTTTCTTTTTTGAACACAGAGCTCTCTGCTGAATCACGAGCACAGTGCTCTCTGCTGACATCTCTGTCCATTGTAAGAACTGTCCAGAGTAGGAGAAAATCCCCATATGCTGCTCTGGACAGTTCCTAAAATGGACAGAGATGTCAGCAGAGAGCATTGTGGTCATGATGTCAGCAGAGAGCTCTGTGTTACAAAAAGAAAAGAATTTCCTCTGTAGTATTCAGCAGCTAATAAGTACTGGAAGGATTAAGATTTTTTAATAGAAGTGATTGACAAATCTGTTCAACTTTCTGGCACCAGTTGATTTAAAGAGAAAAAAAAAAAAAGTTTTCCACCGGAGTACCCCTTTAAAAGGCTGCAGTTTCTTTAACAGGACTTTCTATAAACCTTAAACAAAAAGATGGAGTTTCACAATGGTTGTGCTGGGTTCCAACAATCTCCTGTGGAATGTGCACTTAAAAATAAACTTTGGCTTGGAAAGTCTCTTTTCTTTAAAACAGGTTTTGGCTGGAAACGCTAAAAATGTGCTGCTTTAACTACAATGGAACAAAACAAAAACTTAAGAGGAAAATGAAAAGATCAACACCGAGATAGTTCTGGGTGAAAATTTCTTACGGAAGGAACCAAGGGATGATTTTTATGTGTTTTGGCCACTAAAAAGAGAAGAGAAAAGGGGGTTAAAAACAGAATTTGGCTCGAATTATTAGAGATGGATCACCAAATGCTGCCAGCAGGACAACGGATTATATTATACAACATATTCTTAGAATTGGCAGTCCAACAGTGATCGTACAAAAAAGAAAAAAAAAAAAAATGATCCAATCCCCCCCATTAATATTTCAAGTAATACCACCATAGAGCAGTGTGAACCACCAGGCTTTGTTGGATGGTTTCACCTAAAGTGCACTCAAATAAGCTTTTCCAACAGAAAACAAATGGGACTTGATCTCCACAAACAACAGGAAGAAGAACAGTTCCTTCTGATGCCATATACGTACAGCTCAGACAATGGGAGCCATGCAGTAGGTAGTACAACATCGTCATGATTAGAAAACACAGAAAAATGTTATTGGCAAAATACACAACTCCTTTTCCCCATAAAACTAGAAACTACATGGGGCTTGGCTTCCTGGTGACTTGTAGGTTTCCCGGAGCCTCACATTCATCCATGACCAGACGGGTTCCTCTTAAAACAAACTCGTGGTCCCCGCAGGCCAGCTCCTGATCAATGGCGTCCTCCAAGTTGTTTCCTATTCCCCTCCTGGATAATACAGGTTCTGTACTGACAGTCGTGTCACCGTAGGTTAAGCTGATGTCACCGTCATTTAGTATCAGATCGGAATCATCATCCTTTAGCTGCTCCTGGTTCTACAACATCGAAAAGATCAAAATCTTATGATGGAAAAGACTTTAATTCCAGGTAAATTAGTAAAACAGAGGCACCAAGGGCAGGTAACATACCAGGGACAATAACCCTTTCACTCCAATAACTCAAATGCTAGTTTGTAAGGTCCATAACACACGATATTACAAAACAGCTGCATGCCACTGGGTGCTGCCTAAACAATCCCTTCACATTGTCATCCCCTGCTCTGCAGTTATTGGCTGAAGCTGCATCCTTCTGAATTGCTCTGCTGTACAATGGAGTGCTCTTTGCACACTGTTAGGCAACTTACTTTGTGTTCTAGTCCAGAAGAAGGAGGTAGTGGTAGAAATGAAGCAAAAGGCTCTCTGTATTACCTGTATTATGTGCCAAGGACGCCCAGGAAGAAGTCTGGTGACGAAACGTGGGGTGCAGGAGGTCTTTTACTGTCATCCACTAGGCAAGTTACTCACTGTTTACCTATTTATCTATTAATGCCAGCCAGCTGCCATGTCCCTATTGCTGCGTTATTCAGCATAGGGCAACTCACTAGGGCGTTTACATTTCTTTATGCACCTTATAGTCAAATGTTTACATATGCATTTACTTTGCACTATGGCAATGTTGTTGTTGCAGGACATTAATTACACCTCCTCTATCCTCCTTTTCCTTTGGTTTTTTCCCCGGTCATATATGCCCATCACATTGGACAGGTGTATATTCCCCTTTCTTGTCTCATACTTGTATTTTAATGTTTTTTAAATGTTTTCGTGCATTTAGGTCAATAAAGTTTTGATACATTGATCATTATACGCCTGTTTCGCTGTATTCATATGTGCCAAGGAGGGACAGAACCAAGAGTCTGGAAGTGCAGTCAATCGAAGCAAAGCAGGAAAGGATATCGGAGAAGGGAATGTATTTGGAGGCCAGTAACATGCAACCATTTTGTTATTTCCTATAGTGTTATGGACCTTAGAAACTTGTCATTGAGGGAGCAGAGTAAAAGAATTATTGCCTCTGGCTAATGGAGGTAGCTTCTGTTAAAGTTCATGCTTAACCCCTTAAAGGAGTTATTCCAAGATAAACATTATCCACTATCAACTGGTTAGTGGAGGTCTGAGTGCTGGGACCCCCATCCATCACAAGAATGGAGAATAGAGGAGTGTGCATGCTCAACCGCTGCTTTATTTATTGTCTATGGCAGTGGTCTTCAACCTGCGGACCTCCAGATGTTGCAAAACTACAACTCCCAGCAGGCCCGGACAGCCGTTGGCTGTCCGGGCATGCTGGGAGTTGTAGTTTTGCAACATCTGGAGGTCCGCAGGTTGAAGACCACTGGTCTATGGGACTTCTGATCATTGCCAAACACTCAACTTGGCTGTGTTCAGAATTTCTGTAGACAGAGAAAGGAGCAGTGGTTGAGCACTCGGAAAACAAGAAGCCTCTGACCTCAATGTCAGACCACCACCTATCAGGACCTGAAATGTCAGACCACCACCTATCAGGGCCCCAAATGTCAGACCACCACCTATCAGGGCCCCAAATGTCAGACCACCACCTATCAGGGCCCCAAATGTCAGACCACCACCTATCAGGGCCCCAAATGTCAGACCACCACCTATCAGGGCCCCAAATGTCAGACCGCCACCTATCAGGGCCCCAAATGTCAGACCCCCACCTATCAGGGCCCCAAATGTCAGACCCCCACCTATCAGGGCCCCAAATGTCAGACCCCCACCTATCAGG
Source organism: Hyla sarda (assembly GCF_029499605.1). Lineage (NCBI taxonomy): Eukaryota > Metazoa > Chordata > Amphibia > Anura > Hylidae > Hyla > Hyla sarda. Next base: position 125,714,260 of record NC_079197.1, read on the forward strand.
GCCCCAAATGTCAGACCCCCACCTATCAGGGCCCCAAATGTCAGACCCCCACCTATCAGGGCCCCAAATGTCAGACCCCCACCTATCAGGGCCCCAAATGTCAGACCCCCACCTATCAGGGCCCCAAATGTCAGACCCCCACCTATCAGGGCCCCAAATGTCAGACCCCCACCTATCAGGGCCCCAAATGTCAGACCCCCACCTATCAGGGCCCCAAATGTCAGACCCCCACCTATCAGGGCCCCAAATGTCAGACCACCACCTATCAGGGCCCCAAATGTCAGACCACCACCTATCAGGGCCCTCAATGTCAGACCACCACCTATCAGGGCCCCAAATGTCAGACCACCACCTATCAGGGCCCCAAATGTCAGACCACCACCTATCAGGGCCCCAAATGTCAGACCACCACCTATCAGGGCCCCAAATGTCAGACCACCACCTATCAGGGCCCCAAATGTCAGACCACCACCTATCAGGGCCCCAAATGTCAGACCACCACCTATCAGGGCCCCAAATGTCAGACCACCACCTATCAGGGCCCTCAATGTCAGACCACCACCTATCAGGGCCCCAAATGTCAGACCACCACCTATCAGGGCCCCAAATGTCAGACCACCACCTATCAGGGCCCTCAATGTCAGACCACCACCTATCAGGGCCCCAAATGTCAGACCACCACCTATAAGCTAGATATAACCCTTAAAAGGGGTACTCCGCTGCTCAGCGTTTGGAACAAACTGTTCCAAACGCTGGAGCTGGGAGCTTGTGACGTCATAGCCGTGCCCCATCATGTCACGCCCCCCCCCCCCTCAATGCAAGTCTATGGGAGGGGGCATGACGCCCACAGACTTGCATTGAGGGGGCGGGGTGTGAAGTCATGAGGGGGCGGGGCTATGACTTTACTGGTTTGCAAAAGCAAATTCAACAACTGTGCAAAAATTATATTTGCGCTAATGTATTTCAATGATCAGCTGACATAGGGATGTGTGAGAGCTTTTTACCCTCTTCTGCACTTTCCCGGCATTCTAGAAAGAGCCTTTGCAGACTTTCTTTTTGCCGACACTATACTGCATTTGGTGGTCATTAACTTTGCTGGATGAATTTTCTGTCCTGTTGCATGTTTTCAGTTTCTAGAACTATTGTGCTGTTGAAATGAAGATATTTTCGACATTGCTGGACGTACATTTCTTTTGTGTGACCTCACACTATGTTGCTTCCTGTCATTTGCAGAAATGTATGAAGTGACGTACACAACATAATGAATTTTGCGCAATTGGGAAAACCACACACTTGGGCAGCAGGTTTTGCATAGTGCAAAAAATCTGTGTTAAAGGGGTATTCCAGGCAAAAACTTTTTTTTATATATGAAATGGCTGCGGAAAGTTAAACAGATTTGTAAATTACTTCTATTAAAAAATCTTAATCCTTGAAATAGTTATTAGCTTCTGAAGTTGAGTTGTTGTTTTCTGTCTAACTCCTCTCTGATGACTCACGTCCCGGGAGCTGTCCAGTTCCTATGGGGATATTCTCCCATCATGCACAGCTCCCGGGACGTGACATCATCATTGAGCAGTTAGACAGAAAACTTCAGAAGCTAATAACTATTGGGAGGATTATGATTTTTTTATAGAAGTAATTTACAAATATGTTTAACTTTCCGGAGCCAGTTCATATATAAAAAAAAAAGTTATTGCCTGGAATATCCCTTTAATAATAAATTTCCCCCTATGACTTCCATAGGTCACAAACCTTAAAAGAAGAAGAATGAACAGGAGGTAGTAACCAAATCTTACCTTTGGCCTACGACAGCTTATTCTAAGCACCAACTTAACACACTTGGTCATCTTACCTCATAGGCTTGAGGACTTGTCAAGCATCTTGCAAGTGGGCCGCAACAACTGGGAAGCGTACTGGTGAGCGGAGGTCCACTATGTGTAAGCAAAGGTTTCAGATAGCTACAAATGTTAAGAAAAAACTATAGAAAGACATGTTTACAGAAATGCATTCTTACATTTTGGGTAACTTTCCCATCAGTCTAAAATCTGGAAGAATCCTCAGGACCTAATCAAAAACATTTAAAAAGGGAAACTGGCAGAGGGTTCACCTGCATTAAACTTTATACATTGGGTTCTAGTGCGGGTGAACCAGATTACACTGAGGTGTCACTTAGGCGGCATTCACTGCTCGTTTTAGCAATATGGTTCTCATGTCCAGTTTAGGTGTAAAAACCTTATGGAACCATATTGCAAACTGTATGTATAGACGTGTCATTGAAAACCGTATGCAAAATGTAGCATCCGGTTGTGTATGTTTTGCATTATTTACAGTTTTATCTGTTTTTTTTTTTATTTGTACACAAAACCGTACTCTACTGCGGTTTTATGTCCGGGTGAAAAACCGGATACAACCCATATACTTTTATATATTTTTTTAAATGGTGGTCAATGGGAACCGCACAGAACCGTATGTGCGTACGGTTCCATCCTTTTTTGCAGTTTGCACATGCGCAGTGCACGCCAAAAGTTCTTCCCACAAATAGAACAAAAAGAACTTTATTTAATTAAGGACAAACTTAAAAACATATAAGTTTTGTTTTTCTTTCAAAAAAACGTATTAAACCGTATGCAACCAGACATCCGTTTTCAAACCGTATATGGTTTAAAACCGTACAGAGGTATATACGGTTGTACACGGTTGTATACAGTTCGGTATGGATGTTAAACAAAAAACCTGACACGGGAATCTTATTGCAAAAACGAGGTGTGAAGACACCCATTGTATTAGCCGGTCTTTCTAATCTGGTAATGGCCGGCTTAGCGCAATGAAGGCTGGACCCAGAATACTCAGCTTCCCTGCCTCTGTCCCACTTCTCCAAAATGCCCGTCCACCTCGTGAATATTCACAGGACTCTCTTCACCCATATGAGCGCAGGGGGGGACAGGCATATTGGAGCAGTGAGGATGGAGGTAGGGGAGCTGGTTGTGCCGGGTCCCGCCTCCATTGACCAAAGTCGGCTATTTCCAGCTAAGCAATGCCGGCTAATACAACAGGACCACGGATTCCAGGTTAGTGGTACCTCATTGTAATCTGGTTCGCCTGCATCATAACCCCATGTATTACGTTTAGTGCGGGTGAACTACTTTAACTATTTATGTAAAAAGAGGTAAAAGCCCGCTCAACTAAGCATATCCCCTAGAAGCAGCTCTCACCACATTAACTCTATCTATTGTGCACATAGGCCAGTGGCTTTTCAATCTGGTCTAATAGAAACACCCAAGGCCCTCTAATTAACACTAAGAATAGAGAGGAAGTCTGGAGAGGGATTTAAAGAGGACAATTGTAATAAAGAAAACTCTTTGCAAGAGTACAACAGGCATAGAGATCCAGTGATGTCCATACAAGAACCTCTTGGCATTCTAGTGCACAGTTCTTCAATGTTGCACAATTAAGGATTGATGCTCATGTTTTGTCACTTGTCACACACCTTCTCGGATCATAACATTCATCACTTTACCTGCAATGAGTAGTTCTTGTCATTCTACTTAATAAGCTTTTAAGAGCTCATATTGTTCCTTATGTAATTATAACACTTTGCTATTTACTTGCTGTTAAAATTCTCAACGTTTATATGTTTTTAACCTCTTCAGGACACAGGGCATATGGATACGCCCTGCATTCCGAGTCCTTAAGGACCGGTTGGGGACCGGAGCCGGTTGGGGACCGGAGCCGGATGCCTGCTGAAATCATTCAGCAGGCACCCTGGCACATCTCCCAGGGGGGTCCTGAGACCCCCCCATGTAGGCGATCGGAGAAAATCGCATGTCAATTCAGACATGCGATTTTCTCCAATTCCAGGTGGATCGGGTCTCTGGTGACCTAGGAGTGAGGTTGCAAAGCTGCGATCTCCTCCTATCCCCTGCCATTACTCAGAATGGAGTTCTGACCAATGGCAGCGCAGGACAGGGGGTTGCCATGGCAACCCCCCGTTCTGCTCGCCCCTGGATGTCGAGGGGCTCTGGGAAGAAGATGGAGGCCGTACCTGCAGGAGAAGATGCCTGGGGACCTGGGATCTTCGCTGGAGCCTGCAGGATCCTGATTAGGTAGGGAATCGACAGTGGGGGAGGGGGGGGGAATTGAAAGTGAAAGTAAATCGATCTTTACTGTGGGAACCACTAGGGGGGCCAAACTGCAACTCCCAGCATGCTGGGAGTTGTAGTTTTGCAACATCTGGATGGTCACAATTTGGAGACCACTGTTACAGTGGTGCCCAAACAGTAGCCCTCCAGATGTTGCCAAACTACAACTCTCAGCATGCCTTGACTGCCCAGGCATGCTGGGAGTTGTAGTTCTGTAACATCTGTCCCTTCAGATTTAGCAATTTTCATGACATTTTTGAAAATTGCTGCTCTACTTTGAAGCCCTCTAATTTTTACAAAAAGCAATGTATGTCCATTTTATGATGCCAACATAAAGTGGACATATTGTATTTGTGAAGAAAAATAAAATTTATTGTGAATATCCATTTTCCTTACAATTAGAGAGCTTCAAAGTTAGAAAAATGCTAAATTTTCAAAATTTTCATGAAATTTTGGGATTTTACCAAAAAAGGATGCAATTAACCCCGAAAATTTACCACCAAAATAAAGTAGAATATGTCACGAAAAAACAATCTCAGAATCAGAATATTCGGTAAAAGCGTTTTCGCGTTATTAATTCATAAATTGACGGTGGTCATAATTGCGAAAAAGGGCTCAGTCCTTAAGGTGAAAAAGGGCTGCGTCCTTAAGGGGTTAATGTGATTGAAAAAACTGTGCTGTTCCCCGAGACCAAAATCAAGAAGTGGGTAGGGGGCATGGCTAGGCACAGCTCTTGCAGGCTTCAGTGACGTTGCAACTGCTGGGGAACGCCCACTTTCTCCTGCTGGGAGCTCACACAATGTGAGTAAGAGGAAAGGTATGATACACAGCTTTTTAAAGCTCTGAATTTTTTTTTTTAAGGGCAGGAGGGGTGTTAGGAGTAGTTAGGGAATATACAGTGACCCCTCGACCTACGATGGGCCCGACATACGATAATTTCAACATGCGATGGCCTCTCAGAGGCCATCGCATGTTGAAGGCAGCATCAACATACGATGCTTTTGTATGTCGGGGCCATCGCATAAACGGCTATCCGGCAGCGCAGACTGCTTCAGCTGCCACCGGATAGCCGTTTACGGTGCCCCGTGTGGTCCGCTGACGATCACTTACCTGTCCTCGGGGCTCCGGCACGTCCTCTTCGGGATCCCCTGCATCGTCGGCGCTCTCCATCGACGTCATCATGTCGCTGCGCACGCTGTCCCGTCAACCAATAGAAGCGGCGTACGTAACAACGTGATGGCGGCAACGGAGAGCGAGGATGTCGGGGAAGCAGAGGCCTTACCGGAGCGTCGGGGACACCTCGGGGACGCGGCAACAGGGATGGACGGCGACATCCCGGGCAGCGGTGACGGTCCGGAGCGGCGGGGACAGGTGAGTACAACTTCCTCTAACAGTGGTCTTCAACCTGCGGACCTCCAGATGTTGCAAAACTACAACTCCCAGCATGCCCGGACAGCCGTTGGCTGTCCGGGCATGCTGGGTGTTGTAGTTTTGCAACATCTGGAGGTCCGCAGGTTGAAGACCACTGTCCTATTCTTTACATTGCACGGATCCCTCAACATACGATGGTTTCAACAAACGATGGTCCATTTCGAACGGATTACCATCGTATGTTGAGGGACCACTGTAATCTGAGTTAGTTTAGAAAATATAGATTGATGACAGGCACTCTTTAACACATCCTTTATCTAGACTATGTCTTCATTAAATAATGAAAAGGATACTTGTGATCAAAGTTGTACCAGAGTCTAAAAACCCAGGCACTCTCTGCTTTGGTACTCCTCCGTTCATGCTCTGGAACTCCCTGTGAGGATAAAGGGTTAAAATAATCTCAGAGGCAAATTCTGATTCAGTTTTGGTACAGGCTCTCTTCGTATGCTAAGTAAAAGTATCCCTAAATCATGAGATTATATACAGAACACACTACTCATAGGATCTTATCCAGCCCTCCAGGAACAAATATCCGTTCAACAGAAAAGGTTCGGGGACAACAATGATAACATCAGCAACCAGGACAAAGGACGGTGATCATTGTCAATTACAGAAAAGCAAGTGCTGGAACTCAAAGTAGCCAAAAAGAATAATAGGCCAAGGCACATTTTACCGCACTGAAAATTAAATGTAGATTACAAGTACAGTATACTCAAATTATCTTCTAAACCAGAGGTCCCAACCCAGTTCTCAAGGCCCATGTGGGGGGGGGGGGGGGGGGGGGGAGGCACAACAAAAAAAAAAAAAAAAAAAAAATTTAATATTAAAATGATACCTTTTTCTGTAATAGGGGACGGGCAGAAGTTTTTGTTTGGTCTTTTTATTATTAGTTATTTTAAAGTATTATTTTTGTGTTTACTTTTTACAGATTTTATTTCAATGCGCACTGTCATGAAAACAAAAAATTGATATGTTGTAGCACTTAAGTACTACAACATATCTCTAATATAGTTGAATTAAAAAAAGTGATTTTAAAACAGTTTAAAATCACTTTTAAATTCAGCCACTAGGGGTCGCCCTCCTAGTGGCCGAATGCATTCAGCAGTGACGTCACCACTGAATTTCGACTCGTTGAAGCCTGGCAACGAGCCGAAATTCAATCACTGCTGTGCTCGCTCCCGCCTGTCAATCAGACAGACACTGCTCTAAGGACATTCAGAGCGGGGTTGCGGGCTGCGCGTCGGGGAGCGGTATGTGCTCCGGTGTTCACCTATACAGGGTGCCTCCAGTTGTTTCCCCACTACAACTCCCAGCATGCCCTGACAGCCAATAGATGTCAGGGCATGCTGGGAGTTGCAGTGGGGAAACAGCTGGAGGCACCCTGTAGAGGTAAACTACGGGTGGAAGTGCCGGCCCCAGCAGGCATCAGTGACGTGGTGCCTGCTGGGCAAGTCTGCCTGGTAGTGAGCACCCTACCAGGCAGACAAAAAAGCATTTTTAATATGTAAAAAAAAAAAATTAAAGGCAGGGAGGGGGTTGGGGATAGATGGGTAATAGGCAGGGACAGAAAAAAAAATAAATAAATAAAATAAAAGTGTGATGGTGGGAGCTACCCTTTAACATGTCCCCATAAGGTCATAAAAGACCATTGAGGAGCATTTCAACTGTACAATACATTCTTTGTAACTGGGGCCAACATATTAGCAACAGGGTACAGCGGAAGCCAAAGGCTGTCTGGGCATGCTGAGAGTTGTAGTTTTGCAACAGCTGTAGGCACCCTGGTTGGGAAACACTGCTCTAAGGACATTCAGGAACTTCCTTACAGAGTGCAAATGGTATTCCAGTGTGGGAATTTAAAGGGGCACTCCAGCCGTCTCACCGTTTCTCTGACATAAAGACCCTGCAGGAAATACCCATGCATCAGTCACTCGCATAAACAAGAGACAGGCTGAGCGGGCATTTCCTGCAGGATCAACATGGTATTTTGTTGCACAGCTGGAAACCAGCACCATTGGCACATTTAATCCTAAACAGCTTTAAGGGGTACTCCAGGAAAAAAAACACACACATTATATATATATATATATATATATATATATATATATATATATATATATATATATATAAATAAATAAATAAATCAATCAATCAACTGGCTCTGGCTCCAGAAAGTTAAACAGATTTGTTAATTACTTCTATAAAAAAAAATCTTAATCCTTTCAGTACGTACGAGCTGCTGAAGTTGAGTTGTTCTTTTCTGTCTAAGTGCTCTCTGATGACACGTGTCTCGGGAACTGTCCAGATCAGAAGCAAATCCCCATAGCAAACCTCTTCTACTCTGTGCAGTTCCCAAGACAGACAGAGATGTCAGCAGAGAGCACTGTTGTCAGACAGATGAGAACAACTCAACTTCAGCAGCTGATCATTATTAGAAGGATTAAGATTTTTATATAGAAGTAATTTACAAATCTGTTTAATTTTCTGGAGCCAGTCGATATATAAAACATTTTTTTTTCCTGGAATACCCCTTTAATAGTGCAACCACCTATAGGAGAAAGATGAGAGGAACTGTACAGATGGCACCGTGTTACTGACGGACTACAATGTTTTAATGTATGACATATGCAGTATATTCAGTATATCCTATACCTAAAAAAATGTTATGCTTTAGATCAGTGTTTCCCAACCAGGGTGCCTCCAGCTGTTGCAAAACTACAACTCCCAGCATGCCCGGACAGCCAAAGGCCGGGAGTTGTAGTTTTGCAACAGCTGGAGGCACCCTGGTTGGGAAACACTGCTTTAGATTTCTATTATTTTAACATTTTTAGGATTCTTTTAGAAACATGTTTTTACTTCACACAGGCAGCACTGCAGCTGTTAGTTAACACTTTCCTGGACACCAGAGATACAATGATATGTACAACAGCCATCCCTATCAGATTACATTTCTTTTCTTTTGCTCCCATATTATTTGAACATAAAGGGATATGGCGGCGCAATGTCAGTAAATTAAGACAGCTGTCTAAGCAGACATATGAAGGCTCGTGTTATGGTCTGTTTGCATTGCTGTGGCATTACATCACAAATAATACTAATCTTGTTTTACAGTAGCTTCCTACGCTTTGCTATAATGTTCTCTTGTCTATCGCCTTTTTTTTAAAATGTACCGTATTTATCGGCGTATAACACGCACTTTTAAAACTTAAATTTAAGGCAAAAAGTCTGCCTGCGTGTTCTACTCCGATAAATCTTCTGGTAACTGATTGAAAGCGGCCGCAGCAGCAGCAGCTGCTTGTTAGGTATTAGCAGCACGGCCGCGGCCACTTTAAATCATTGACCAGCGGCGTCTCCTCCCCGCTCTGTCACTTGTTTTCTCCCGCACTATCCACAGGTACTGGTGGATAGTGCTGGAGACGCTGATTAAAATGAGCCCTACCTTGTCCGGATCTGCCCTACCTTTAAATCAGCGTCTCCCGCACTATCCACCAGTACCTGTGTATAGTGCGGGAGAAAACAAGTGACAGTTTTACTTTTCATTTTCCCTACCTCCCCCCTCCCTCATCATTCCCCCTTTTCCCTGCTTTTTATAGCTTTATTTATTTTCCTTACCTGGCTCAGGTCAGGTGAGGCAGGGGGGGGGGGGTCTTGCGGGATGCGATCAGTGAAGCAGATGAGTGACATCCTCTCCCGGCTTCTCTGTGCGGCATCACTGACGTCACTTTTCATTTCCTGTAGTCGCAGCCGAAAAGTGACATACCTGATGCCGCGCAGAGGTGCCGGGAGAGGACGTCACTCATCTGCTTCACTGACCCTGCAGCCAAAGCGCAGCCAGGTAAGGAAAGGGGAAGAGTGGTCTTCAACCTGCAGACCTCCAGATGTTGCAAAACTACAACTCCCAGCATGCCCAGACAGCCAACGTGGGGGGATGATGAGGGGGGATGATGAGGGGGAATGATGGGGGACATGATGAGACAGGGGGAAATGATGATGGGGGGGGATAATGAGGGGCATGATGAGACAGGGTGGGGGGGATGATGAGACGGGGAATGATGGGGGAACATGATGAGACAGGGTGGGGGGATGATGAGGGAATGATGGGGGACATGATGAGACAGGGGGAAATGATGAGGGGGGGAATGATGGGGGACATGATGAGACAGGGTGGGGGGGATGATGAGACACTGCCTCGGCCGGTGATAGGCTGAGCCCACTGTCATGTAAGAAGCCAGCTCCTTACATGACAGTGGGCTCAGCCTATCACCGGCCGAGGCGGAACATCGTTGCGGCCGGTGATAGGCTGACAGCTGTCCGACGTTCCCGTCCCCAGGAAACAAGTGAGGCCGGTACCGGACCAACGGGAGGTGAATTAAAGTTTATTTTGTTTATTTTTTGCAGCCCGGGCATAGGGATACCGCACAGTATAGAGCAGTGGTCTTCAATCTGCGGACCTCCAGATGTTGCAAAACTACAACTCGCAGCATGCCCATAGTTGTAGTTTTGCAACATCTGGAGGTCCACAGGTTGGAGACCACTGGTATAGAGTGGCAGTGCCGGCGGCCGCAACAAACAGAACGAGGAGCGCAGCGCATGCGGGTGACATGTGAGTAGTACCCTGATGGGGACAGGGCTGCGCTGGGCTGATAAATAATTGGGGGGGGGGGGGGGGCAGAACAGCGCTCGTGGGTCACATAGGATTAGTTCCCCGATGTGGGGACAGCGCAGTGCTGGGCAATTAATTCATTCCCGGGGGGAGGGGCCAAACCGGTATTGCGGTATGGGTTAAAATTCATATCATGCAGCACAAAAATTTCTGTATTCGGTATGAACCGGGCCCAGCCCTACAATGTGTGTCAAATTTGCAAAATGTACCCACAAAAGTACCAAAATTATATATACATCAAACAAAGTCAGGCCAAGAATACGAGAACGTCTTCAGTAAAATGAAAATTGACAATTACCGATTGGTCGAGGTCTGTGTCCACACCCACTCTGGAAATGAGAGAAATGCAAGACCGTTATTAAAGTATAAAAACACAACTAAATACAGACTACAATAGAGACCCCACAGCAAACCCCTAGACTGCATCACATGGGCAGCTTTAGTAATGTCCCAGGGACAGGTCTACCCATCTCTATGGTCTTTAACAGGAGCTAAAGCTGTGAGTATACGGTTGTACCTGCAGTACCTCTCTACAGCAACACATATGGGGTCCACAAGCTAAGATGTAGGTACGGAGTTTACTATATGGGGGATTGAATCCTAACATGCTGGGGGTTTATTTTAAGAGTATGGATAAGCTGATGAAAGCATTGAAGCGACACCTAGTGGTCAAAATCCACATACCTTCATGAAAATGTCCTCAGCAAATCTATTTAGTGTGCATGTACCCTTTCAGTGAATAAAATGTTATTTCTGGCTAATGAAAAGTATTATTTTTGAGCACACACACCATTTATCACATATGTTGTCTGACACAAACAACACAATGGTCGCAATGCAAAAAACTAAAGAAAATACTGTGCGAGATTTTTGCAGTGACCCACCATGCAAGAGAGCAACCCTAACAGAGGTCAATAGAACATTCTTTTAAGCATCCGTAGGGTAAAAGGGGGTCTATGGTTACTTTCGGCATATGCACTGGGAGATTTTTTCTAGAACTTACCCCAAATTTGCTCACCTGAACATGGTGTGAACATAGCCTTAAACATTTTAAGACCTCTGCTTGCAGTACCTTGAGGACATCTAGCCTACATTTTAAAAAGGTTTAAGTTCCACTAATTCTTTTGCAATGTATTTTTCATAGTATATATATATCCAAATTGAGAGATACAAGAAAATGAAGCACTCACCAGGTCTTTAACAGAGAAAACTTCTTTATTTCATCCAGACATAGTTGGCGTTCTTGTGGAGTGCGGGAGAGCAGATAGGAACAAGGGGGGTGGGGGAGTGGGATGGGCAACGGTCCGTATCACGCAGACAGCGCTTCTGCGTGATACGGACCATTGCCCATCCCACTCCCCCACCCCCCATGTTCCTGTCCGCTCTCCCGCACTCCACGAGAACGCCAACTATGTCTGGATGAAATAAAGAAGTTTTCTCTATTAAAGATCTGGTGAGTGCTCCATTTTCTTGCATCTCTCAATTTGGATATATGTCTTACCTTTGATGTGAGCACCGGAACGGTCTGTCAGCTGCAGGGGTTATATGTTTGATCCCTCGTTAGAGTCACAGTGCTGGGTAACCTCTGTATTGGATTTATTTTTCATAGTATACAGTGACCCCCCAACCTACGATGGCCCTGACATACGATCATTTCAACATACGATGGCCTCTCAGAGACCATCGCATGTTGAAGGCAGCATCAACATACGATGCTTTTGTATGTCGGGGCCATCACATAAACGGCTATCCGGCAGCGCAGACTGCTTCAGCTGCCACCGGATAGTTGTTTACGGTGCCCCGTGTGGTCCGCTGACGATCACTTACCTGTCCTCGGGGCTCCGGCGCGTCCTCTTTGGGTTCCTCTGCATCATTGGCGCTCTCCATCGTCGTCATCACGTCGCTACGGACGCCGTCCCGTCATCCAATAGGAGCAGCGTGCGTAGCGACGTGATGGCGGCAACGGAGAGCGAGGATGCCGGTGAAGCAGAGGCCTTGCCGGAGCGTTGGGGACACCCGGGGATGTGGCGACAGCAATGGAGGGCAACATCCAGGGCAGCGGTGATGGTCCGGAGCGGCGGGGACAGGTGTGTACAACTTCTTATGCATGTGGTCTACAACCTGCGGACCTCCAGATGTTGCAAAACTACAACTCCCAGCATGCCCGGACAGCCAACGGCTGTCCGGGCATGCTGGGTGTTGTAGTTTTGCAACATCTGGAGGTCCGCAGGTTGTAGACCACTGTCCTATACTTTACATTGCACGGATCCCTCAACATACGATGGTTTCAACATACGATGGTCCATTTGGAACAGATTACCATGGTATGTTGAGGGACCACTGTATATCCTTAAAGCATTAAAATAGTCATTCCACACAAAGCTCTGGTTGCAGTCAGTGCTAATGGCTCATTTACCTAAATCATCATGTGCACCACTGATAAAGTGTTACCTAAGTGGTTGTAAAACCAGGTAGGATATTTACAGGATTTACCTTGCCTATAGGCTACATATACTAGCATGTGTAGAGCATTGCAATGCATAGGGAGAGTATATAGTGGTTTACTGAAGAAAGGCAAAGCTCCATACCTGATGTGTAAACATGATAACATTGGTGTTGTGCCTCCTCCAAACACCCACACAGTGAAAAACACTATAAGAAGTGTGGTAGAGAACATCATCTGTCTAGCATAGGTGGCCGTGTCTCGAATGGCCAGGGCAAAGGCCATTGCTCCCCGTAAACCTGAAGAATGGAGGGGAAAAGCAAATGAAAAAACAACTTCAATTCATTCCAAGGGTATACAGTGTTCAAAGGGCATTTTATTCTCATTAACATGTACCTGTCATTAACAGACTTTTTATATATTGTAAATAATACCATTATATGTATATTTGTAATATAGGTTGGTTACAAAATGTGGATATTTTTGTCCCTGCAGCTAATGTCTGTGTTTCTCTGTGAGGCGTCCAAATACAGAGGGGCCCTGTGCGCTGAGGACAAATGTACATATAATAGTATTACCGTATATACTCAAGTATAAGCCGAGTTTTTCAGCACCATTTTTCATGCTGAAAACGCCCCCCTTGGCTTATACTCGAGTGAACTCTCCGCCTGTCAATCCCTTCTCAGTGGTCTTCAACCTGTGGACCTCCGGATGTTGCAAAACTACAACTCCCAGCATGCCTCTGGAGGTCCGCAGGTTGAAGACCACTGCGGCCTTCGTCATCATCCAGCCCCCCCTTTGTTTTGTACTCTCCTCCCCTCGGCGTGAAGTTAGGGTGCGCTGGTCGGGGCCATCTATGCTGCAGGGACTGTCCGGTGGAGATGGTTAGTCGTTGCGGGCTGTCCACTTTCACCGGGGGGGGCCTCTTCTCCGCGCTTCGGGCCCAGACTAGTGACGTTGCCTTAACAACGACGCACAGGGACGTTCATGCGCAACGTCCCTGTGCGTCGTCGTCAAGGCAACGTCACTAGTCCGGGGCCGAAGCGCGGAGAAGAGGCCCCCCCGGTGAAAGTGGACAGCCCGCAACGACTAACCATCTCCACCGGACAGTCCCTGCAGCATAGATGGCCCCGACCAGCGCACCCTAACTTCCCGCCGAGGGGAGTACAAAACAAAAAGGGGGGGGGGGGGGCTGGATGATGATGAAGGCCAAATCTGGAGGTCCGCAGGTTGAAGACCACTAATGAAGGGATTGACAGGCGGTGATGATTAAGGGGTGGGTGATGACGAAGGCCGCAGTGGTCTTCAACCTGCGGACTTCCAGAGGTTTCAAGGAGTTTTATCTCCTGATTCTTAGTCATCCCCGATATATCAGTCACCACGGCTTTCACAGTAGTTCCCCCCAAATCCTTAATGGCAAAACTGTCCTCATTACGTAGCAGTACATCCCTAACCACTATTTGGCCAGACAGAAGTGCTGTTCAAAAAACAGGGAGCGGGGCCACAGCCCTATGGCGAGCAGTTGTGACAACTTATATCTGCTAGTGATATATATATATATAAATAAATAAATAAAAATAAAAAGATCTGGGTAGCCAATCCAGAATATCAAACATAAAGGTGCAGGTCACAGCATCAAAGTAAAGAACTTCTGGAGTTTTTCACTTTGATGCTGTGACCCGGACTGTCTTTATACTTACTAAACACAGATTTTTACAGAAAAACTACTATTCAATGTCAAATAGCACAATAAAGCATGTAGTTAGAAAATGTGTCTAGAAGTAAGGGAAAAACAATATAAAAAGCCTGTCTTTGCATCAACAGTGCCATTCTTTTCCTTGGGCTTGGATATTGCAGTTCTGCCCTCTTCAAGTACATGTGTCATATTCGGCTATCTAGTGAAATGAGTCCAATGTCAAACCACTGCATTACACCTGTTGACTCAACAGGACAGACAGATTAACTCAGGGTTGTCCAACCAGAGTGCCTCCAGCTGTTGCAAAACTACAACTCCCAGCATGCCCAGACAGCCAAAGGCTGTCTGGGCATGCTGGAAAATGTAGTTTTGCAATAGCTGGAGGCACCCTGGTTAGGAAACACTGGATTACCCAAACATTGAGGGCCTCCGCAGAGGGTACAGAGGATTAACACTTTCATGTGGCCTTACTGCCCGTCTGGATAAGCCGCCGCCATACCTGCAAACATCATCATGTGTTGAAAATTGGGGCTGATCTTGTTTCTTCGTCCCAGGTTAAGCAAGAATGAAAGGGGATAAATATTAGCTGCTCTTCCAAGGAAGACTGCAATCTGTATGATTAACATTAAGGAAAGGAGTCTAAAATATACTAGGCTCAATAATGTTTAAAGGGGTTCTCCGCTGCCCCTGCAGTTTGGAGCTCCGCTCACAGCGTCCGGAAGTTCATTACTCCGAACGCTGTGCGCGGGCTTCCGTGTTCACGGCCGTCGGGCGTGATGTCACGCCCGCCCCCTCGTGACGTCTCGCCCGCCCCCTCAACGAAAGTCAGACTTTGGTAGAGGGGGCGGGCGTGACGTCGCGAGGGGGCGGGCGAGACGTCACGAAGGGGCCGGGCGTGACGCACAGCATTCGGAGTAATGAACTTCCGGACACTGTGAGCGGAGCTCCGAACTGCAGGGCAGCACACAACCCCTTTAAGTACAGAAGTGGTCTTCTAAGTTATAAGCAACACACTTCCTTTGGGAAATGCTTAAAGGGGTACTCCGGTGAAAAAAATGTAAATTTTTTTTTTTTAAATCAACTGGTGCCAGAAAGTTAAATAGATTTGTAAATTACGTCTATTAAAAAAATCTTAATCCTTCCTGTACTTATTAGCTGCTGAATACTACAGCGGAAATTATTTTCTTTTTGAAACACAGAGCTGTCTGCTGACATCATGAGCACAGTGCTCTCTGCTGACACCTCTGTCCATTTTAGGAACTGTCTAGAGCAGCATATGTTTGCTATGGGGATTTCCTTTTACTCTGGACAGTTCCTAAAATGGACAGAGATGTCAGCAGAGAGCACTATGCTCATGATGTCAGCAGAGAGCTCTGTGTTTCAAACGGAAAATAATTTCCACTGTAGTATTCAGCAGCTAATAAGTACAGGAAGGATTAAGATTTTTTAATAGAAGTAATTTACAAATCTGTTTAACTTTATGGCACCAGTTGATTTAAAAAAAAAAAAAAAAAAAAGTTTTTCACCGGAGTACCCCTTTAACCGAGCCTCAACTTGTTCTTGTTTCCAAAAGTTTCACAGGTTATAACTACTCAAGAGTTTGGTCTGCACCAAGATAGAAATGGTGGCGATTAGAGATGAGCGAAGTTACAGTGATTTGATTCGTCATGAACTTCTCAGCTCGGCAGTTGATGACTTTATCCCTCATAAATTAGTTCAGCTTTCAGGTGCTCCGGTGGGCTGGAGACTCTCTCCTAGGACTCTATCCACCTTTTCCAGCCACCGGAGCACCTGAAAGCTGAACTCAATTATACAGGGTAAAGTCAGCAACTACCGAGCCGAGAAGTTTGTGACGAATCAAATTACTGTAACTTCACTCATCTCAAGTGGCGATTGTTTGTCAACCACCTTTTCCAAAAAACAAAAAAAAGTTAAAATGTAACTACTTTCAGAAAACTTTCGAGTTGTCAGAGAGACATGCCAAAAGTTTTTATCTTTAGGGGGTCCGGGTGTCGATCAGATGAGGGATGTCTCTCCTTGCCTTCTAAAGACAGGGTTAAAGGGTAAATGTGGTGAAAAACAAAAGGTTTTCAAATCAAATGGTGCCAGAAAGTTAAACAAATTTTTTAATGACTTCCAGGGCTCAAGTCCTGCAGGAACTCATGGGAACAAAGTTCCCACACTTTTTCCACTGCAGGAACCCTGTTCCCATTATCAAGAGTCCTGCAGGACCAGGCCTTGAGTGGAAATCTTGGGTGAGTTCCGACACTTTTTCTTCCAGGACTTGACCCCTGATGACTTCTATATAAAAATATGGTCAGACTGGAAAGAACTATACAACTTCCTCTGGAGCATACAGCAGCTGATAAGTACTGAAAGGCTTACGATGTTTAAATAGAAGTAATTTACAAATCTGTTTAAAAGGGGTATTCCAGGCCAAAACTTTTTTTTATATATCAACTGGCTCCGGAAAGTTAAACAGATTTGTAAATTACTTCTATTAAAAAATCTTAATCCTTCCAATAGTTATTAGCTTCTGAAGTTGAGTTGCTGTTTTCTGTCTAACTGCTCTCTGATGACTCACTTCCCGGGAGCTGTGCAGTTCCTATGGGGATATTCTCCCATCATGCACAGCTCCCGGGACGTGACATCCTCATTGAGCAGTTAGACAGAAAACTGTCTAATAACTAGCTAATAACTATTGGAAGGATTAAGATTTTTTAATAGAAGTAATTTACAAATCTGTTTAACTTTCCGGAGCCAGTTGATATATATAAAAAAAGGTTTTGCCTGGAATACCCCTTTAACTTTCTAGCACCAGTTGATTTGAAAAATTAATAATTTCTGCCGGAGTGCCCCTTTAAGTCTATGAGCTGATTTAAAAAAGCAAGGAGAGACAGAGCTCAGCTTAGTGCTTCCACCACTTTGTTTTACTGATTGGGCGGTGGGAATCTCGACACCCAGACCCCCACAGATCAAAACTTCTGACATGTCTCTAAGACACCGCAAAACTTTTATGAAAGTACATTAAGTTGTTAAGTACCAATAATCTTATACTTAGTTTGAAACTTTTATGTAGTAGTAATTACTAGAAAGGGTTCACTATGTGGCCTTTAAAGGGGTACTTCACTGCCCCAGCATTCAGAACATTTTGTTCCGCACGCTGGGTGCGGGGGTCGTGACTTCAAGGCCACGCTTCTCGTGATGTCACACCCACCCTATGTCGCCTTTAAAGGGGTACTTCACTGCTCCAGCGTTCGGTACATTTTGTTCCGAACGCTGGGTGCGGGGGTCATGACTTCAAGGCCACGCCCCTCTTGGTGTCCCACCACACCCCCTCAATGCAAGTCTATGGGAGGGGGCATGGCGTCTGCAGTCGCCACGCCCCCTCCCATAGGCTTGCATTGAGGGTGTGTGGTGTGACATCACTAGGGGCGTGGCCTTGAAGTCACGATCCCCGCACCCAGCGTTCGGAACAAAATGTTCTGAACGCTGGGGCAGTGAAGTACCCCTTTAAAGAAACCAGTCGAACCACTGCAAATTCTTTCTAGTGACTGGAAAGAGTCCCATATTAGCTATATGCCACCAATGTCTATGTTGAGGTAGCCAATATAAAAGGGGTTTTTCAAGATATTTTAGGTCTACCCTTGGGATAAGCCATCTATATCTGATCAGTAAAGGTCCAATTCTCGACACCACAGTCAATTACGTGATAATACGGATTGCAGCACTAGTGTGAGCGCTGTTGCCTCTTTATTTCATACAATGCCCCTTACCATACACTGGGTACTGTCTGTAATGGGATAAACTGCAATACTAGATGCAGCTGCTATCCAGTGTATGGCAGTGTACCACCTGCACATGAGCTGTGGCCCCTTCGATGAGCTGTGCGGCAGGGGCTTCCAAGTCCGATATTGACGGCCTATTCTAAGGACAGGTCATCAATAATAAAATCCTGGAAAACCCATTTTATGTATATCACCCTTATGAATATTTTAGCAAAGGATACAAAAGTTCCCACTATAAATGTGGGATTGAAGGCATGATTCTGGAACGTGAAGAGTGTAAGACCCATGTAGGAGAAAATGAAGTTTTCTGCCAAAAAATTCAAAAGCTCAAACAGCTGAGAGGAGAGACAAAGGAAAGTTATTCGTGTGGTACAAAAACGACATCTTCCTCATGTAATGTTTAGCGAAAACATTCAGAACTAATGCAGAATAAGCCTGTGACTGTCATCAAAGTTAACTATGCTAAATCTAACCTTAAATTATAATGTAAATGGTTGGTCTGAATAATGTGGGTGTTATCTGCTGACAATATAGGCCGACATTTATCATTGTAGGTGTAAGTGAAGCATTTATCATTGTAGGTGTAAGTGAAGCATTTATCATTGTAGGTGTAAGTGAAGCATTTATCATTGTAGGTGTAAGTGAAGCATTTATCATTGTAGGTGTAAGTGAAGCATTTATCATTGTAGGTGTAAGTGAAGCATTTATCATTGTAGGTGTAAGTGAAGCATTTATCATTGTAGGTGTAAGTGAAGCATTTATCATTGTAGGTGTAAGTGAAGCATTTATCATTGTAGGTGTAAGTGAAGCATTTATCATTGTAGGTGTAAGTGAAGCATTTATCATTGTAGGTGTAAGTGAAGCATTTATCATTGTAGGTGTAAGTGGAGCATTTTTCTTCCTTTTTTTGTGTGCTGGTAATGTGTAGGAGCACCAAATGTATTAAATGGTCACAGGGTATTTGATAATTTTTGTGCAGGTCACATTTTTGGAAATTTCTCTCTTCACATACACCAAAAACCTAAAGCTAAGTCTGGGCTGGTGTAGTTTTAGAGACTTTTCAGTGGCTTTGCGCCATTTCTGCGCCTTTTCACAAAAAGGCACAGTTCATAAATCCCTTCCATATCATGTATATTGCCAAAATCAGTGGATTGCAACTCAAAGTCAGCAGAAATTTATAAAACAAAAAGGCGCAAATAAACCCTGCTTGCACTCTTTTTTTTCACCTTTTCTAGACACAAAAAAAACGGTCTAAAGACAATGATAAATGTCAGCCATAGTGTCTATAGACTGATAGAAGGTCCCTAATGCCTATTGATATGTGAGAAATAGATGGGACAACTACGGCAAGTGCAGTAGAGGTGCTTAGGAGAAAGAGCTCGCAAAGGTATACGCCCGCATCCTGTCAAAATAGGGATGCCGACAGATACTGCGGTGCACTGCATCGGGTCTTGGAGCGGACACTGTTCAAGCCACTTCCCACACATATACATAAATTTAGCTTGACTTAAAGGGGTAGTCCGGCCCTAAGACATCTTATCCCCTATCCAAAGGATAGAGGATAAGATGTCTGATAGAAGGGGCCCCGCCGCTGGGGACCCCCACAAGCTCTCATGCAGCACCCACCTGTCTCAGCTGCACAAAGCGATGATCGCTCCGTGTCTGAAGGCTCACGACCCCGGGGCCGGAGTATCGTGATGTCACGACCCCGCCCCCCTCAATGCAAGTCTATGGGAGGGGGTATGACATCACAAGGGGACGGAGTCGTGACATCACAATACTCCAGCCCCGGGGTCGTGAGTCTTCAGACACGGAGCGATCCCCTTTGGATAGGGGATAAGATGTCTTAGGGCCGGAGTACCCCTTTAATGGAGCGGTAGGCAACTTTACGGAATTCAGCTAAATAAATGTATATGTGCAGGAAATGGCCTGAATGTAATCACTTGCTGACTGCATTTAAGCCATTAAAGTGAACTGGCCTGCTGCAGTGCATCATGGTATAAGTCAGCATTCCGTCTGTGACTGGATGATGGCATATACCTGGGATATAATGTAGTAACCTAAGGGCTACTTTTTAACAAAGTGTTTTAACTGTATTGATGAATATCATGACCTGCTGGTTCATCTAATCAACTTATACAAAAATAGATTTTCAATGACAAAAAAGAATGACGAAATACCTGCTTTGTACGAACTTGGGACTCTATGGAGAGATTGTTGTAGGTGTAATGCGCCTGAGTGATGCCACAAAACAGCACTGCCACAACCCCTGAAAGGTAATCATGTTTTACATTATGTCTAAAGCATGAACCAGTAGAAAATTGTTTACCCTAGCAAGCAAAGACCAATAAAAAGATTGGAAAGTAAGCTAGTAGGGAAGAAGAGAGCTTCTTCATTTACCAAACCTTTGTCATATGTTCTTTAGTTCAAAAACCCAACTGTGTAAAATTACTAGGGACAAAATATGGTTATAGGTTGAACTTAATGGATTCTGAGCTTTTTTCAACCTTACGGACTATAGGGGAGATTTATCAAAACCTGTCCAGAGGAAAAGTTGCTGAGTTGCCCATAGCAGCCAATCAGATTGCTTCTTTCATTTCTCAGAGGGAAATATGCTGCATATTCTCCTATCAGCCCTGTGTGCACAGTGAGGTTTGGAGGCCTGCCTGCACGTCACAGTTATGTTGGCGTTCAGGCCCCACCTCCAAACCCCACTGCACACACAGGGCTGCTTGGTAGCCCTGTGTGTGCTGATAGGAGAATATTCTGCGTATTTCCCACTGTGCAGCAGATTTTGAGAAGCATGAATACGATGTAAATGTTGGCACCCCTGAAATTTTTCTACAAAATGAAGTATTTCTCACAGAAAAGGATTGCAGTAACACATGTTTTGCTATACACATGTTTATTCCCTTTGTGTTTATTGGAACTAAACCAAAAAAAAAGGGAGGAAAAAAAAAAAAAAAAAATTGGACATAATGTCACACCAAACTCCAAAAATGGGCTGGACAAAATTATTGGCGCCCTTTCAAAATTGTGGAAAAATAAGATTGATTCAAGCATGTGATGCTCCTTTAAACTCACCTGGGGCAAGTAACGTGTGGGCAATATAAAAACCACACCTGGAAGCAGATAAAAAGGAGAGAAGTTCACTTCATTTTTTAATTGTGTGTCTGAGTGTGCCACACTAAGCATGGACAACAGAGAGAGGAGAAGAGAAATGTCTGAGGACTTGAAAACCAAAATATTGTGGAACAATATAAACAATCTCAAGGTTACAAGTCCATCTCCAGAGATTTAGATTTGCCTTTATCCACAGTGCCCAACATTATCAAGTTTGCAACCCATGGCACTGTAGCTACTCTCCCTGAGCGTGGATGGAAGAGAAAAATTGATGAAAGGCGTCAACGCAGGATAGTCCAGATGGTGGATAAGCAGCCCCAAACAAGTTCCAAATATATTCAAGCTGTCCTGCAGGCTCAGGGAGCATCAGTGTCAGCGCAAACTATCCGTCAACATTTAAATGAAACAAAACGCTATGGCAGGAGACCCAGGAGGACCCCAATGCTGACACAGAGACATAAAAAAGCAAGACTACATTTTGCCAAAATGAACTTAAGCTAAAATCCTTCTGGGAAAACGTTTCGTGGACAGATGAGACCAAGATAGAGCTTTTTGGTAAAGCACATCATTCTATTGTTCACCGAAAACGGAATGAGACCTACAAAGAAAAGAGCACAGTACCTACAGTGAAATATGGTTCAATTATGTTTTGGGGTTGTTTTGCTGCCTCCAGCACTGGGTGCCTTGAATGTGTGCAAGGCATCATGAAATCTGAGGATAACCAATGGCTTTGGGTCGCACTGTACAGCCCAGTGTAAGAAAGCTGGGTTTGCGTCCGAGATCTTGGGTCTTCCAACAGGACAATGACCCCAAACATACGTCAAAAAGCCCCCAGAAATAGATGGCAACAAAGATCTGGAGAGTTCTGAAGTGGCAGCAATGAGTCCAGATCTAAATCCCATTGAACACCTGTGGAGAGATCTAAAAGGGGTTATCAAGGAAAAACTTTTTTTTTTAATATATATATATATATATATATATATATATATATATATATATATATATATATCAACTGGCTCAAGAAAGTTAAACAGATTTGTAAATTGCTTCTATTAAAAAATCTTAATCTTAAGTGCTCTCTGATGACACCTGTCTTGGGAACTGTCCAAAGTAGAAGCAAATCCCCATAGCAAACCTCTTCTACTCAGTGCAGTTCCCGAGACAAGCAGAGATGTCAGCAGAGAGCACTGTTTCCAGACAGAAAAGAATAACTCAACTTCAGCAGCTAATAATTATTGGAAGTATTAAGATTTTTTAATAGAAGTAATTTACAAAATCTGTTTAACTTTCTGGAGCCAGTTGATATTAAAAAAAATAAAAAAAAGTTTTTTCCTGGAATACCCCTTTAACCTCTTCAGGACATAGGGCGTATGGATACGCCCTGCATTCCGAGTCCTTAAGGACCGAGGGCGTATCCATACGCCCATGGGAATTCCGGTCCCCACCGCTAGCCGGTTGGGGACCGGAGCCGGATGCCTGCTGAAATCGTTTAGCAGGCATTCCGGCATATCGCCCAGGGGGGTCATTATGCCCCCCCATGTCGGCGATGGCCGCAGATCGCTGGACAATTCAGTCCAGCGATCTGCGGCGATTCCGGGTCAATCGGGTCTCCAGTGACCCGGTGATCCGGAATCACTGGCTGATCGGGGCCGTCTCTGACGGCCCCGAACAGCCAGAGCCAGCAGGGGCGAGGTGGCACTGGTGCCTCCTCACGATCGCCCTGATTCGTCGGCCGGATTACTGGCCGACCAATCAGGGCGCCTGCTGCGGGTGTCACTCCCGCAACCCGCTCCGACCCTCTTCCGGAGGACGTGAGCGGGTGCGGGACGTGCACCCCGGGTGCTGGGGACCCCGATCCCCAGCGTCAATGTTGGGATCGGGGCCCAAAGGAGCAGCGGCGGCGACGACGAGGGACTGACCTGTGCGGCGAGGATCGTTGGAGGTGAGTGACAGCCTCCTGCTGTTGCTTAGCAACAGCTCCCAGCATGCAAAAAGGGCATGCTGGGAGCTGTAGTTATGCAACAGCAGGAGGCAGACCACCACAACTCCCAGCATTCCCTTATGGGCATGCTGGGACTTATTGTTTTGCAACAGCTGGAGGCACATTTTTTCTATGGAAAAGTGTACCTTCAGCTGTTGTATAACTACAACTCCCAGCTTGCACAAACAGCTAAAGTGCATGCTGGGAGTTGTAGTGGTGCATCTGCTGGTTGCATAACTACAACTCCCAGCATGCCCGTTGGCTGTCGGTGACTGCTGAGAGTTGTAGTTTTGCAACAGCTGAAGGCACACTGTTTTTTTTTTTTTACCTAACTCTGTTTCACGACCGGTGTGCCTCCAGCTGTTGCAAACTCCAACTCTCAGCAGTCAATGTACACCATGCACCGTACATGCTGGGAGTTGTAGTTTTGCAACAGCTGGAGGCACACTGGTTGTGAAACACTGAGTTAGGTCACAAACTCAGTGATACATAACCAGTGTGCCAACAGCTGTTGCAAAACTAAAACTCTCAGCATGTACAATCTGTCAGCGCATGCTGGGAGTTGTAGTTTTGCAACAGCTGGATGTTCCCCCCTCCCCAATGTGAACGTACAGGGTACACTCACATGGGCGGAGGTTTACAGCAAGTATCTGGCTGCAAGTTTGAGCTGCGGCAAATTTTCTGCCGCAGCTCAAACTGCCAGTGAGAAACTACTGTGAACCCCCGCCCGTGCGACTGTACCCTAAAACACTACACTACACTAACACACAATAAAATAAAAAGTAAAAAACACTACATATACACATACCCCTACACAGCCCCCCTCCCCAATAAAAATGAAAGCGTCTGGTACGCCACTGTTTCCAAAACGGAGCCTCCAGCTGTTGCAAAACAACAACTCCCAGTATTGTCGGACAGCCGTTGACTGTCCAGGCATGCTGGGAGTTTTGCAACAGCTGGAGGCACCCTGTTTGGGAATCACTGGCGTAGAATTCCCCTATGTCCACCCCTATGCAAGTCCCTAATTTAGGCCTCAAATGCGCATGGCGCTCTCACTTTGGAGCCCTGTCGAATTTCAAGGCTCGGGAGAAATGTGTTACAAATTTTGGGGGGGTATTTTCTGCTTTTACCCTTTTTAAAAATGTAAAATTTTTGGGAAAACAAGCATTTTAGGTAAAAAAAAATAATTTTTTTTTTACATATGCAAAAGTCGTGAAACACCTGTGGGGTATAAAGGTTCACTTAACCCCTTGTTATGTTCCCCGAGGGGTCTAGTTTCCAAAATGGTATGCCATGTGGGTTTTTTTTTTGCTGTCCTTGCACCATAGGGGCTTCCTATATGCGGCATGCCCCCAGAGCAAAATTTGCTTTCAAAAAGCCAAATGTGACTCCTTCTCTTCTGAGACCTGTAGTGCGCCAGCAGAGCACTTTTCACCCCCATATGGCATGTTTTCTGAATCGGGAGAAATTGGGCTTCAAATTTTTAGGGGTATTTTCTGCTATTACCCTTTTTAAAAATGTAAACTTTTTGGGAAAACAAGCATTTTAGGTAAAAATTATTTAATTTTTTTTACATTTGCAAAAGTCGTGAAACACCTGTGGGATATAAAGGCTCACTTTATCCCATGTTACATTCCCCGAGGGGTCTAGTTTCCAAAATGGTATGCCATGTGTTTTTTTTTTGCTGTTCTGGCACCATAAGGGCTTCCTAAATGCAACATGCCCCCCAAAAACCATTTCAGAAAAACGTACTCTCCAAAATCCCCTTGTCGCTCTTCCCTTCTGAGCCCTCTACTGCGCCCGCCGAACACTTTACATAGACATATGAGGTATGTGCTTACTCAAAAGAAATTGGGCTACAAATACAAGTAAAAATTTTCTCCTTTTACCCCTTGTAAAAATTCAAAAATTGGGTCTACAAGAACATGTGAGTGTAAAAAATGAAGATTGTGAATTTTCTCCTTCACTTTGCTGCTATTCCTGTGAAACACCTAAAGGGTTAAAACGCTGACTGAATGTCATTTTGAATTCTTTGGGGGGGGGTGTAGTTTTTATAATGGGGTCATTTATGGGGTATTTCTAATATGAAGACCCTTCAAATCCACTTCAAACCTGAACTGGTCCCTGAAAAATATAGAGTTTGAAAATTGTGTGAAAAATCGGAAAATTGCTGCTGACCGTTGAAGCCCTCTGATGTCTTCCAAAAGTAAAAACTCGTCAATTTTATGATGCAAATGTAAAGTAGACACATTGTATACGTGAACCAAAAAAAAAAATGTATTCGTAATATCCATTTTCCTTACAAGCAGAAAGCTTCAAAGTTAGAAAAATGCAACATTTTCAAATTTTTCATCAAATTTATGGATTTTTCACCAAGAAAAGATGCAAGTATCGACAAAAATTTACCACTATGTTAAAGAAGAATATGTCACGAAAAAACAATCTCGGAATCAGAATGATAAGTAAAAGCATTCCAGAGTTATTAATGTTTAAAGTGACAGTGGTCAGATGTGCAAAAAACGCTCCGGTCCTTAAGGCCAAAATGGGCTCCGTCCTGAAGGGGTTAAAATTACTGTTGGGAAAAGGCACCCTTCCAATAAGAGAGACCTGGAGCAGTTTGCAAAGGAAGAGTGGTCCAACATTCCGGCTGAGAGGTGTAAGAAGCTTATTGATGGTTATAGGAAGTGACTGATTTCAGTTATTTTTCCAAAGGGTGTGCAACCAAATATTAAGTTAAGGGTGCCAATAATTTTGTCCAGCCTATTTTTGGAGTTTGATGTGACATTATGTCCAATTTGCTTGGTTTCCTCCCTTTTTTTGGTTTAGTTCCAATACACACAAAGGGAATAAACATTTGTATAGCAAAACATGTGTTACTGCAATCCTTTTCTGTGAGAAATACTTCATTGTCTTGAAAAATTTCAGGGGTGCCAACATTTACGGCCATGACTGTATGTGCTGTGTGTGACTCTACTCTTAAAGTTTACCTGCCCTTTAAAAAAAAAAAAAAAAAAAATACTTTTAACACGTCACAGAAAAATGTCATAAGTCTTGATTTGTCGAGTCTCAGTGCCGAGACCTCCATCGATTCGCAAAATCTCCTTTTATCTTCACCAGATGGCCCCGTTATGACTCTACAGGGCTGCCTACTAAAGGTAAATGGAGATTGCTGTGAGTCAAGGAGTGGAGCATGCTACCATGACCGATCGAAACGTTTGACATGTCTCACGTTTAAAGTTATTTGTTTTTAAAAAGGGACACAAAGTTTTCTAAGGAAAAGTTTTAAGGGCTTCGATCAAAGCAAATCAGATCTGATATTTATGCTGCAGATACAATGAATCATTGGATGAAGTAACTTTGCCATTATATAAATCAGACAACAAACCTGTGTAACCGCATGCTTCAGCAAGAAGAAATGTGCTCCACGACATCAGAAAAAACAAGCCAGTCTCCAGCAGAGGGAACTCCCGCAGCTTGGTGAATTTTGTGACGTGAAAAAATGGTTAAGGAACATTTTTAGGCCCCTTGTATTACTTACAATACACAGCAGACATAGTAAGTAAAAAGAGTGTACAGGATATAAGGTGTATTAGTACTTAAAATACAGTATAACCCAGTGTTTCCCAACAAGGGTGCCTCCAGCTGTTGCGAAACTACAACTAACAGTAGGCCCTGGGAGTTGTAGTTCCACAACAGCTGGAGGCACCCTGGTTGGGAAACACTGGTATAATCTGAAGATTAACCTGTTCAGGACACAGGGGGTATACATACTCCCTGCATCCCGAGTCCTTAAGGACTGAGGGCGTATCCATACGCCCGTGGGAATTCCGGTCCCCGCCGCTAGCAGGTTGGGGACCGGATAGGGATGCCTGCTGAAATCATTCAGCAGGCATCCCGGCACATCGCCCAGGGGGGTCCTGAGACCCCCCCCATGTCGGAGATCGGAGAAATTTGCATGTCAATTCAGACATGCGATTTTCTCCAATTCCGGGCTGATCGGGTCTCTGGTGAGATTTGCGCGATTATCGTGATTTTTAATTTGGCGATACTGAATCGCACCGGGCAGGTGAATTTTTCCGGCTCGTGCCAGCAGGGCCGGATCTGACGCGGCGTTGCTCTGGGTGTATGGAGCGGGCTCCCAACTCGTGCCCGCTCCATACTCTGCGGTCCCCCGGCTGATGCATCACCGCCGCTAATATCCAGCATGAGGCGCTCAGCAGTCTGTATGGAGCGGGCTCCGGACTTCTGCCCGCTCCATACTCTGCAGCCTCCGGCTGTTCTCAGTAGCCGGGGGCCGCCGTTAATAGCCAGCATGCGGCGATCGCTGCAGCTGGCTATTAACCATTTAGATCACCGCTGTCAAAGCTGACAGCAGCGTCTAAAGGGATCTGTGAATGCTCCCTGGTGGGCTAGTGGGGTGGATCGGCCCCCCCGCAGCGCGATCGCAGGGGGGTGATCCACTGTGGAGGTAGCCGGAGGGCTTACCTCTGCTTCCTGCTGTCCCACTCTGTCATTGATAGAGCCTGGCTTGACTAGGCTCTATCAATGGATCGCAGATCAAAGAGTTCAGTAGAACGCTATTCATCTGTCTGAGGAATCTAATAAATCCTCCTAAAAGTGTAAAAAAGTGTATAAAAAAAAAAAAAAAAGTTTTAATAAAAGTGTAAAAGACATTGTTTTTGAGACAGAATCGGGATATATCGCGATATATCTTCCCGTAAACAGAATCGGGATATATCGCGATGTATCGTATCGTCATACGTGTATCGCGATACGTATCGTATCGCCAAATTCTTGCCGATTCACACCCCTCGTAATGAATGAGTTACCCTAAACAGATAAGGATATTAATGCAGTGAGCACTCCAGTGGCTGCACCCATAGCAAATGATCCACTGAAAACACCCAAAAACATTCCCACTGATTTAAACATAGCAGCAATATCAAACGTATGGCTGTTGTCTCCGGCTGGCTGATAGGCAACAATTGATCTGAATGGGAAGAAAAAAAAAATAATAATAATATTAAAAAGGAGTATTCCAGAGGATTTTATTTTTTTTACTTTTATTTTTTTTAACTAAGATTATAGCTCTGTCTGTAAAATAAAAATAAAAAAATAAAACATATTTACCTTCCTTGCTCCCACCACCACTGTCACAGTAGCAGTCACCACTGTGCTTAACTTCCTTGTGTCCGTTTTAGCACAAGAACCTGCCCACTCAGTGATGGGTGGTGTTCCACCTCTATGTGCCAACAACACCACAGCGCAGCAGAGACCATCACTGTGACAGTGGCAGCATGGGAAATAAGTATGCAATTTTTTGAATGAAGTTTAAGCTAGGTGCTGTATCTTCCTTATCATTCTAGTGAATAGTAGGGGTCTGACCAATCAAACCTTTTGAAGTGGGCCATTTTAAGTGGCCCACTTTTCTGACATATACAATGACTCTGTACAGTCATGGCCATAAATGTTGGCACCCCTGAAATTTTTCTAGAAAATGAAGTATTTCTCACAGAAAAGGATTGCAGTAACACATGTTTTGCTATATACATGTTTATTCCCTTTGTGTGTATTGGAATTAAACAAAAAAAGGAAGGAAGAAAAGCAAATTGGACATAATGTCACCCCAAACTCCAAAAATGGGCTGGACAAAATTATTGGCACCCTTAACTTAATATTTGGTTGCACACCCCTTGGAAAAAATAGCTGAAATCAGTCGCTTCCTATAACAATCAATAAGCTTCTTACACCTCTCAGCCAGAATGTTGGACCACTCTTCCTTTGCAAACTGCTCCAGGTCTCTCTTATTGGAAGGCGCCTTAGACACAGCACAGTAGAATGATGTGCCTTACCAAAAAGCTTTATCTTGGTCTCATCTGTCCACAAGACGTTTTCCCAGAAGGATGTTGGCTTACTCAAGTTCATTTTGGCAAAATGTAGTCTTGCTTTTTTATGTCTGTGTCAGCAGTAGGGTCCTCCTGGGTCTCCTGCCATAGCGTTTATTTTTGTTTAAATGTCGACGGATAGTTTGCGCTGAAACTGCTGCTCCCTGAGCCTGCAGGACAGCTTGAATATCTTTGGAACTTGTTTGGGGCTGCTTATCCACCATTCGGACTATCCTGCATTGACACCTTTCATCAATTCTTCTCTTTCCTCCTCGCCCAGGGAGATTAGTTACAGTGCCATGGGTTGCAAACTTCTTGATAATGTTGAGCACTGTGGACAAAGTCTAGATTTCTAAAGATGGACTTGTCACCTTGAGATTGTTGATATTTTTCCACAATTTTGGTTCTCAGGTCCTCAGACAGTTCTCTTCTCCTCTTTCTGTAGTCCATGCTTAGTGTGGCACACACAGACACACAATGCAAAGACTAAGTGAACTTCTCTCCTTTTTATTTGCTTTCAGGTGTGATTTTTTTTTATATTGCCCACACCTGTTACTTGCCCCAGGTGAGTTTAAAGGAGCATCACATGCTTGAAACAATCTTATTTTTTCACAATTTTGACAAGTGTGACATTATGTCCAATTTGCTTTTTGGTTTAGTTCCAATACACACAAAGGGAATAAACATGTGTATAGCAAAACATGTGTTACTGCAATCCTTTTCTGTGAGAAATACTTCATTTATTAGAAAACTTTCATGGGTGCCAATATTTACGGCCATGACTGTATATAGAAGCTAATGAAATTCACAAAATCTATGTGCACCAAGTTGTTTTTGGAAATCCCATTAATTTGTACAGAAAATGACTTGAACATGCCCAGTAACCTTTGCCCTGCATGTGATAATAGTGGACTCTATGTTGCCAGACTCTACAGATTTACAGTTTTATGATAAGTCTGACTGTCATAAGATGATTTGGGGGAAAACATTCTGTGCCAGAAACCAATTGACCCCAGAAGGAAGCAGGACTTACGATGAAAGGACTATGGCCACGGCATCATTTAGGACACTTTCACCAAAGAGAAGAGCATACAGTTCGACATCAACTTGCAACTCATGAAATATTGCCAGAACAGTCACTAAAAGATAAAAAAAAATACATTTTCTGTAAGTCAACTGAGCAAAAATATGAACATGTTTGCAATAAGCCACCATAAGTGTGTAGAATACGAAAAAGGACAAAAAGCATGACCTTATATAACTTATAATTATCACAAAGAAAAAAAAGATGGAAGAATAAAAGGCCTTTCATAAGTAAGGAAGAAGGAGCCAGATAGAAATTAAAGGCTGATGCCTCAGGCAAACCTCAGACTTTACATAGAAACAGCAAGTCAGCGAGTTTAGGGATATGCTCTGTGGTTGCCAGTTTATCCATGCAGAGTCCAGGGCACACAGTTTAAAGGGGAACTCCAGTGGTAACAAGTGGAAAACAAATGTTCTTAAATCAACTGGTGCCAGAAAGTTAAACAGATTTGTAAATTATTTATATTTAAAAATATTAACCCTTCTGCCTACTCCTTGGAGGACATGTCCTGCACATCCCCTTTCCTTATTTATATGCTTTGATTACCATTTTCTCTGTTGGTAATTTAGGTTTGTGGGGTTGAGATGGATTGTATGTTTGGGGGTTGAGGGTGTTGACGAGGTGGGTGGTGGGTTGTTTGTATGTCTGTTACTCTATTTTTGTGTTTAAAAAAGTTAAATAAAAATTATCTGATTTAAAAAATATGAACCCTTCTAGTACTTATCAGCTGCTGTATGCTCCAGATATACTAGAGCGAAATTTGTGAAGTTCTTTTCAGTCTGACAACAGTGCTCTCTGCTGACACCTCTGCCCAGGTCAGGAACTGTCCAGATTAGAATCATATCCCCATAGAAAACCTCTCCTCCTCTAGACAGTTCCTAGAATGGACAGAGGTGTCAGCAGAGAGCACTGTGTTCAGACAGAAAAGAACTTCACTAATTTCTCTGAAGTTTATCTGTAGTATACAGCTGCTGATAAGTACTGGAAGGATTAAGATTTTTAAATGGAAGTTATTTACAAATATGTTTATCTTTCTGGCACCAGTTGATTTGAAAACATTTTTTTCAAAACTGAGTTCCCCTTTAAGGCAGATTTCCAAGACACCGATGCTGTGCTTACAGTTCCTGCGTTGTGCAAGAGTTACCAAGTGTATAACCTGCCCAAGTGACACATCCATTAAACCCTAACAGGTTATCCTGAACTATATCATTCATTATATATACACATACACACACCTGCAGAAGTAAACCCCTCCTTTTTCCAGTCCCGCATGCTTGACAAAAAATGTATTAGCGGTTTACATCGTTATGTGCATCATTGGGAGTATGCCGCCTACTCCCGTTCCCCCAGATGCCCGTAAAAATGTTCCTTTATGGTGCTAGGTTAGAACCACAAAGAATTGTGAACAGGTTAATGTCTACAGTGCAAACTCACTTAGGGTCTAATTTTTTTTTAACAGTCAACTCCAAAAACAAATTGTATAGCAACGCTTTAAATGGCTGCACTTTATGTGATTATTTACTATGTTTGCTATTTTTTTCATGGATTTTTTTTTCTTTTTACACAAAATTGCATTAAGGTGTCTGTGTGTACAAACAGCTAAATGAGTGACATTTTGACATCGTGCACGCTTAAAGAGTACCTGTCATCAAACCATATTTTGTATACTAACTCATAATATATTCCCTAACTACTCCTAACACCCCTCCTGCCCTTAAAAAATAATTTCCGAGCTTAAAAAAGCTCTGTATCTTACCTTTCCCCTTGCTCACATTGGCCCTCATTTACTAAGAGTGTTGTGTAGGTTTCTTTGTGGGTTTTAATTCCCTACAATTTATTTTCCACGGTATTTACTAAGGTTTCCCTACATTTTCCACTTTCCCTACACTTTGCTTTTTTTACACATGCTCTGATCTGTAGGGTTTTCCTCAGCTCAAATCTACCACATTTTATGTGGAAACCTTAGTAAATATGTTGGGATTTTGTGAAAATGTCGGGAACACGCCCCTTTTAATGTGACCACGCCCCCTTTCCCCGGCAGCCACATCCCTTTTTCGGGTTTTCTTAGCAAAATGGAGAGTTAGTCAGGTTTTTTCAATTCTGGCACAAATTCTGGCGCAGACAGAATTTCTGGCGCAATGCACCAGAATCTGGCGTACAACCAGACAAAACATGTCAGGTTTGCAATAGTAAATGAGGGCCATTGTGTGAGCTTTGGGCAGGAGAAAATGGGCGTTCCCCAGCAGGGGCAACATCACTGATACTTGTGAGAGCTGTGCCTCGCCATGCCCCACACCAACTTCCTGAGTTTGGACTTCTGCAAGTCCGGGTGGAGACCAAACTAACTGTTTGACTTGTGCAGGGAACAGAACAGAGCCACCTAGTGGACATTTTTTCACATTAAAAACATATAAAGGTTGTGAATTTCAATCTGCTCAATCTGGCAATGTAGTAGTAGCAATCAGGTGTGGAGTAATAGTAGCTATTCGAACAGTCCTCCTATCCAGTATTTGAGTCGATGGAGGTGCTAGGATATAATATATAACAAGGAATCAATGTACAATGTAGCAAGAACTGAAAGAAATATATCCGCACTCACCGCAAGAAATTATTTAATATTTCCCTATTATGTACTTATAATTTGGTGGTTAGTGCAATGCAAGAACTGACCATGGGACTGCACCACATACACTGTGCACAGTATATTGAGCACTAACCAAGGTTGTCTGGCATGAAACAATTGTACCCTGCCCTTGTTTGTCCCCCGCCTCACCTGTATCCCTGCTTCCCTACACGCCTCCTTGTATGTTTTTACATTTTCTATAAAGAAAGAAAACGGAAGTTCCTGAAGATAACCTAGGTGATTGTTCCATCCTTCTTTGCTGGATATGTTTGCACTGCCATCGACTGCTTTAATGTGATGCATGCCCGCTTCAGAGTATCAGGGAGACATTGTATGTATTGCAGGCTAACTCTTGTTTAATTGTAAGTGATCTAAGGACTAAGTATTTCCGGAGCAATATTCTTTGGAGAGTTGTATATTTAGCACATGGGTTTACCTGGATCAGTTGCAGAAATGAAGGCTCCAAAAAATAGGCAGTCTGTGAAGAAAAAGTCCCCGTCTAATGTTCCTGTCACTTTCATTAGCTTGACACATCCATACATCAGAGACCTGAAGACATGAGCAAAACAACTTCATCTGTCAGCTTTACTTGTCAGCTTTACTTATTGCGACTCTAGTTGGTGTATCAGGGGCCCCAGCTACTATGCACTAGGAAATATATTACTGATTACTAGAAAAATGAGGTCAGAATGTTTAAAGGGGTACTCCGCCCCTAGACATCTTATCCCCTATCCAAGGATAGGGGACAAGATGTCTGATCGCAGGGGTTCCGCTGCTGGGGACCCCCGCAAACTCTCCTGTAGCCCCCCTGAGTCATCAGCTCTCCAGAGCTACGTTTGCTCCATGGCTGATGACTCACGATACAGGGACCGTAGGTTCGTGATGTTATGGCCCCCCTTAATGCAAGTCTATGGAAGAATGCGTGAACGTTGCCACACCCCCTCCCATAGACTTGCATTAAGGGTCGAGGCGCGACATCACGAGGGGCGGAGCCATGGCGACACGAACAACCGGCCCCTGTCATCAGCCACGGAGCAAACTTAGCTCCGGAGAGCTGATGACTCGGGGGGCTGCAGGAGAGATCGCGGGGGTCCCCAGCAGCGGGACCCCTGTGATCCGACATCTTATCCACTTTCCTTGGATAGGGGATAAGATGTCTAGGGGCAGAGTACCCCTTTAACTAATAACACATACAGTTGTATATCTATGCACACAGCAGAGAAGATAGATGTAGGGTAAATAGATATAGCACAAAGATTAGATAGATTAGATTAGATCAGGGGGTCTCAAACTCAAATTATCTGGGGACCACTGGAGGTATCCGTAGCACAGATTCCATACATTAGGTAGCCGTAGCACAGATTCCCCACATTAGGTAGCCATAGCACAGATTCCCCACATTAGGTAGCCGTAGCACAGATTCCCCAACTGGACTGCACTACTAACATCTGCCTGCGGGGACTTCCTGGCGGAGGTGCGCGCTATAAGTGACGTCATCGCACGCGCTGCGCAGGTCGTCGGAATCCCTGCGCAGCGCTTGCAATGACGTCACTCACTGCGTGCACCTCCGCCAGGAAGTCCGCGCAGGCAGATGTTAGTAGTAGTTTAGTGAGGGGGCAAGACTGGTTGCCCTGTCATATGTGCACCAGGTCCCATTTAGCAGTGTTTACCGAAGTGTGTGAAGTCTTCCGGCATTTAGCCCCAAGCTTGGGGGCTAAATGCCTGAAGAAATCCCCTGCCCGGCTCCCGGAACTGCATGTCCCGGGTGTCGGGCGATACAAATTCCAGATCCCTGGTGGAGGCCGCAAATGGCCCGCAGGCCAGGAGTTTGAGACCCCTGGATTAGATAGATATAAAAAAGTACAAAGTTCAAGTTGACAAATTGGTGCCAGTACTGATTCATTGATGCAGTCGTACAGGTAAGCTGTAAAAAATACATACCCAATCATAAAACAGGAAACCACTGTTCCTAGAAAGGCATAAGCAAGAATTGAGCCCAAATTTCTGAAGAAATGCCTCTATAAAACAAACACAATAAACAAGGGGTCATTCAGGGTTATGAGAGATATTCTATAAAAAACAAACATCTTGATAAGAAGACATTATAGACGTTGTAACATCGTTCACCAAGAGGGGCCTCCCACTAGCATTTTTTTGAGCAGTATTACTCTAAAGGCTCTTTTACAGAGGCTGAGGCGGCCCAGCTCCATAGCACGATCTTGCTGAATGGCGCTTATCTTCTGTGCCTTCACAAGGCTAAATTAATCGGTCGACCCTTAAATTGCTGATTGTCGGCCGCACGTTGCTTACACAGAGAGATGACGACCGTTAATGATAATTTACATGGCCGCTCAAAAGATTCAGTAAGTCCTTGATCACTGCTGCTTTTACACAAACGATTATCAGGAACAACTGTTCCAAGGAACACTCATATACCCAATAATTGGCCTGTGTAAAAAGGACCAGTCTCTGCATAGAGAACTGCAACTCAATCGTTGGGTGGTCGGAGAAGCTGCAGGGTTGCAGAGGTCGACCCCCCCACTAATCATAAAGGGATAGCATATCCTAGCAATATACAATTACTTTATAAGTATGCGCCCTCAAAGGGGGGCAATATGTTGTACAGTGCACAACTACCATCTGGGGGACTGTTTCTGAGGGAACAGAGGAATGTGTGTCGGGTTTTGGGTGGTTTTCTCTATCACTGCAAGCCACTGTAGTATTACTGAACCTCTTAGGCGGAGTTACATTAGCAGCAAGCTCTGTTCTGAGAAGCTTCTTTGGCTAAGTTTGCTGTAATGACAGGAGTTCAGCAGAGAAAAAAAAATACTGCAGATCCGTTTTTTCTCCACTCAACTCCTGCAGAACAACAGACACCAGACAGAAACCCGATAGACCTCATTCAAAGTCAATGGGACCCATTATTGTCCGTTGTGCACAACACGGAGCTCCAACACGGATGTGAACTTACTAGTACTCTGGTCCATTCTCCATCATATATTCAATTTGATTCATTCATTGTAGATCAGAGCAAGCTTCTTCTTCTGACTTGATCCGTGTTGGTTTGCCATCTAGAACTTCTTCTGCCCTTTTTTCTCATCTCATTTTTTATACTGATATGTGTAGTTGCCTATTTATTGGACCTCCAGTATACCATGATTTCATGTGCCGTGAGCGGGTCTGGTCTATATTATCTCACTACTTCTGCTATGACATTTTATGTAAGAACTTGTTTTTAATCATGTATATTCAATAAAAGTATATATATATATATATATATATATATATATATATATATATATATATATATATATACACATACACACACATATATATATATATTTGTGAATTCGGGTAGAAAGCAGACATGGTGCACATCTACAATCTTGTATAATGATCTGATTGCTTCTCAGCATAATATCAAAAACTAACAGGTTGTTAGTATACATTTTTGATCAAAAAGTACAAGCCCACTCGCCACGTCAAGGCCACCTATCCAGAGTGGGTCCCTAACGTCCCTAGCATAAAATGGCGTAGCACTGAGCGGCGACCACCACCGCCGCGACACCAGTGCCCACAGGGGGGAACGACCCACTGGCAGAGCAGCCCCAATGCCACTCAAACCAGTCTATGGGCCGCACCCTCCCGCAGACACGGCACCACGGCAGCAACGGACACCGCACAGCACCACACCAGTGTGAACAAGGTGTAATGGCTCACTTACCATACTCTCCCAGTCAGACTAGGAGGCTGCTAGGAAAGAAATGGCCCATGTGCAGCTAACTACTGCTTATATAGGGTTGGGCTGAGGGGGTGGGGAAGAGTGCAGCACATGTTAAAACAAAGAAAAAGTGTGGTGCTGTGCGGTGTCCGTTACTGCCGTGGCGCCGTGTCTGCGGGGGGGTGCGGCCCATAGACTGGTTTGAGTGGCATTGGGGCCGCTCTGCCAGTTGGGTCACTCCCCCCTGTGGGCATTGGTGTCGCGGCGGTGGTGGTCGCCGCTCGGTGCTGCGCCATTTTATGCTAGGGACGTTAGGGACCCACTCTAAATAGGTGGCCTTGACGTGGCGAGTGGGCTTGTACTTTTTGATCAAAAATGTATACTAACAACCTGTTAGTTTTTGATATTATGCTGAGAAGCAATCAGATCATTATACAAGATTGTAGATGTGCACCATGTCTGCTTTTCTACCCGAATTCATATATATATATATTTATCGGCGTATAAATCACATTTGTTAGGCTAAAAATTTTAGCCTAAAGTCTATCTGCGTGTTATACGCCGATAAGCCGCTGCAGTTCAATGATTTAAAGCGGGCGTCCAGAAACTGCCGGCGCCGCTGCCCCATTGCCTCCCCCATCCCCCTCGGTTTTTCTGACCCCGCAGAAGACCCCAGGAAAGGCAGGAGGAGAGAGGCCGTCGCTGCCCGCTTCTCTCCCCCTGCCTTTCCTGGGGTCTAGAGCCCTGCTGCCGCCGCTTCTCTCCCCCTAGCTATCGGCGCCGCTGCCCAATTGCCTGCGCCGCTGCCCCATTGCCCCCCCTATCCCCGGTTTTATGATTACCTGTTGCCGGGGCCGGGTCCGCACTTCTTCTGGCTCTGGTGTGGCGTCTATGCGTCGTTGCTATGCGCTGCGAGGCGCAATGACGAGTGGCGCAACATCACTCGTCGTTGCGTAATGCAGCGCATAGCAACGACGCATAGACGCCACACCAGAGCCAGAAGTAGCGGACCCGACCTCGGCAACAGGTAATCATAAAACCGGGGATGGGGGAGGCAATTGGGCAGCGGCGCAGGCAATTGGGCAGCGGCGCCGATAGCTAGGGGGAGAGAAGCGGCGGCAGCAGGGCTCTAGACCCCAGGAAAGGCAGGGGGAGAGAAGCGGCCAGCGATGGCCTCTCTCCCCCTGCCTTTCCTGGGGGCTTCTGCGGGGTCAGAAAGAGTGTATCGTGGTATACACATGCACCCTTATTTTACCAAGGATATTTGGGTAAAAAACTTTTTGAGGGTGCGTGTTATAGGACGGTGCGTGTTATACCCCGATAAATACAGTATATATATATATAAAATTATTATTATTTTTTTTGGGTGATCACTCTTCTAGCAACATTAAAAGACAAGGCAACTTTTTATATTTAGGACGGTTCACTTGCCAAAATGAGGCATGGCACACTTGGGCCTGTTCACACTATGGAGGAAATGGAGCGCAGATTGTACTTGCAGCTTCCTTCCATTGACTTCAATGGAAATTCCACTGCTCAGTTCACAGGCCAGAGAAGTGCCATTTGTCAAAAGGACGATGCTTATGTCCATGGCAAAGTGCCGATTCCAGAAAGTAAGCTGGAAATTGATAGGCATTTGCTTTAGAACCAAATGCCTCACAACAAACCCACAGTATATGACAGGGAGCTCACAGTCAGTTAGGGAAGTAGAGAAGTAAATCTAATGCTGGATGGCTGCTATAGATACTTACTCTTTTCAAGCTGTATCCTGCGTAAAATATAATTGGAGGAAGAAGAATATTGAAGAAAATTTCAGGGTCAAATGTAACCTGCAAGCAAAGAAAAAGAACACAGTTTAGAATTGATCTATTACAGGCTTGTTAAAAAACATATTAAAAGCACATGAATCCACGATTCCTACACGTCACCTATGGCCAATATGAAGCCTCTAAAATAAACAGCTCAAGGCACTGCCACTGCACTTAACACTGAAAATAAAATTACGCCTGGAGGAGCCTTAGGCTAAGAGGAGCTCACTCTTTAAAGGGTTACTCCGCTCCCCAGCGTCCGGAACATTGAGTTCCTGAACGCTGTGTGCGGGCTTCCGTGTTCACACCCGCCCATTCGTGACGCTGGGGAGCGGAGTAACCCTTTAAGCCAAACAAATGACAAATACAGAACCCAGGGCTCTGTCTTTAGTTGTTCACCATCTAAAATGTAACAATTATTGGTCTACAGAAAAAAAAAAAAGAAAATTTGTTGAAAAAGTGGCCAAAGAACACACCTATGTGGAGACCATAGAAACAAAACGAAACCCTTTATGGTAGGGATCAAAGGTTACACAATATGTCCGGTAGGTACGTCACACCAATGTCCAAATGCTACAGAGAAAAGAGTAGGTAGTAATGGGCCTATAGAAATACAATATATGTAAACTTCCCTGAAGAAAGGTCAGTTATGTCAAGGACCAATGTAGAATGCGAATCGGCAAGGCTCACGGTACCCTAGATCATGGGTATCAATCATAGAATAGACTCTAAATGGCAGGGCCCCGATATACCCTAAATGTCTCTCCAGATCCTGTCTACCACTGCAAGATTGCCATCCTAAATGCGATCCCGCATTAGAACCTCCCATAGATTTCTAAGAAAAGGAAGACACACCCCTGCTCAGCACATGTCCTCCTATCAACGTCTTCAAAAAACCTGTGTCATCTTAGATTATGACCCAAAAGTGAGATATCCTAAACCCACGTGAAGCTGTCAAAGTCTGGAGTGGGAACTAACGCTATAATAATAAGGGAGGATTTAGCCTGATTAGGTGTTTGACCTGACAAGCTTATGATGTAAGGTGTTTGTTCTCTTGTCCTCCAGGCTGCTAAAAGTCTGTCTCGAAGACCATACAATGTTGATGGTCCCTGTCCTAAAAAAGGAACAGAATAGAAGGAAGAAGAAGCTGATGAAGCTCCACTTGATGCCTCAGAGGTAGCCCCCTATCCCACCTGTTGTTGATGAGGTAGGTCTCTGGGTAGTATGGGGGCTTTATCGATTTTATTGGGAACAGGTGTTTTGCAGCTGTTTTTGGGGTTTCTGAACTCTTCAAGCTCCAGTAACCAAAATCTCTACATCAGAGGTTGATTGCTCCGTATCGGAGTTCCTTGGGTTTATATCAAGATGGTTATAAGCAGGGGTGTGGAATTTTTTTTTATAAAAAAACTACTTGTCCACGGGACTAAAATGGAGCAAAATCTACTTGTCCCTCATGACGATCCACTTGTCCGGGCCAATTTTCGCTTTTACGCTCTCATTTTTTCCTCCTCGCCCTATAATAACCATAACTACCTACTATAATGACACCTTTTAATTTTTCAATAACATATTCTCTGAACCAAAGAAAATATATAAATATATATATATATATATATATATATATATATATATATATATATATATATATATATTAAGGGAAGTGAAATTGAAATAGTAAAAGATCATTTAGCAGATTTGGTGGTTTTCTTTTCTGCGCCATTTACCTTGTGGTTGAGGTAACATGTTAGTTTTATACTTTAGGCCACCTGATTACAGCAATACCAGATTTGTATCGTTTACGTCATATTTTACTAATTCTGGACTAATTCTTTTTCTAATTTTTAATTGCCATTTGTAACCCCTGTAGCTTTATTTTTTTTCCCACATACCAGGCTGTATGAATGCTCATTTTTTGCGCCATAATCTGTTTTTTGTATCGGTACCATTTTGGTATAGATCTGACTTTTTAATCGCTTTTTTACTTATTTTTCTGGAATAATAAAAATTGTAAATCTGTGGTTTGGTATTTTTTTTTTTAACATTTACCGTACATATAGTTACATAGTTAGTACGGGCGAAAATAAGACATATGTCCAAGTTCAACCAGGGAATTGAAGGGTAGGGGTGTGGCACGATATTGGGGAAGGGATGAGATTTTATATTTCTTCATAAGCATTAATGTTATTTTGTTCCAGGAACGTATCTAACCCTGTTTTAAAGCTGTTAATTTTTCCTGCTGTGACCAGTTCCTGAGGTAGACTGTTCCATAAGTTCACAGTTCTCATGGTAAAGAAGGCGTGTCGCCCCTTGAGACTAAACTTTTTCTTCTCCAGACGGAGGGAGTGCCCCCTCGTCCTTTGGGGGGGGGGGGGTTTAACCTGGAACAGTTTTTCTCCATATTTTTTGTATGGGCCATTAATATACTTACCGTATTTATCGGGGTATACAACGCACCGGCCTATAACACGCACCCTCATTTTACCAAGGATATTTGGGTAAAAAAAGTTTTTTACCCAAATATCCATGATAAAATGAGGGTGCGTGTGTGCGCGTGTATACCCCGATATACCCCCAGGAAAGGCAGGGGGAGAGAGGCCGTCGCTGCCCGCTTCTCACCCCCTGCCTTTCCTGGGGTCTAGAGCGCTGCTGTCGGCCCTTTTCACCCCCTGGCTATCGGCGCCGCTGCCCGTTCTGTCCCCCTGACTATCGGTGCCGGCGCCGATAGCCAGGGGGAGAGAAGCGGCGCCGACAGCCAGGGGGAGAGAAGGGGCAGCGGCACCCATTGCCAGCGCCGCTGCCCCGTTGCCTCCCCCCATCCCCGGTGGCATAATCACCTGAGTCGGGTCTGCGCTGCTCCAGGCCTCCGTCGTGCGTCCCCAGCGTCCCGACGGAGGCCTGGAGCAGCGGAGCAGCGCGGACCCGACTCAGGTAATTATGCCACCGGGGATGGGGGGAGGCAACGGGGCAGCGGCGCCGGCAATGGGTGCCGCTGCCCCTTCTCTCCCCCTGGCTGTCGGCGCCGCTTCTCTCCCCCTGGCTATCGGCGCCGGCACAGATAGTCAGGGGGACAGAACGGGCAGCGGCGCCGATAACCAGGGGGTGAAAAGGGCCGACAGCAGCGCTCTAGACCCCAGGAAAGGCAGGGGGAGAGAAGCGGGCAGCGATGGCCTCTCTCCCCCTGCCTTTCCTGGGGGGGTATCGGCGTATAACATGCACACAGACTTTAGGCTAAAAATTTTAGCCTAAAAAGTGCGTGTTATACGCCGATAAATACGGTATATACCGTATTTATCGGGGTATACCACGCACCCTTATTTTACCAAGGATATTTGGGTAAAAAAAGTTTTTTACCCAAATATCCATGGTAAAATGAGGGTGCGTGTGTGCGCGTGTATACCCCGATACACCCCCAGGAAAGGCACCGGGAGAGAGGTCGTCACTGCCCGCTTCTCTCCCCCTGTCTGTCCTGGGGTCTAGAGCCCTGCTGCCAGCCCTTCTCTCCCCCTGGCTATCGGCGCCGCTGCCCGTTCTGTCCCCCTGACTATCGGTGCCGGCGCCCTATTGCCGGCGCCGATAGCCAGGGGGAGAGAAGCGGCGCCGACAGCCAGGGGGAGAGAAGGGGCAGCGGCACCCATTGCCGGCGCCGTTGCCCTGTTGCCTCCCCCCATCCCCGGTGGCATAATTACCTGTTGCCGGGGTCGGGTCCGCGCTGCTGCAGGCCTCCGGCGTGCGTCCCCTGCGTCGTTGCTATGCACGGCGCGGCGCACTGACGTCATGCGCCGCGCCGAGCAGCGCATAGCAACGACGCAGGGGACGCACGCCGGAGGCCTGCAGCAGCACGGACCCGACCCCGGCAACAGGCAATTATGCCACCGGGGATGGGGGGAGGCAACGGGGCAGCGGCACCAGCAATGGGT
The DNA here is from genome assembly GCF_029499605.1 of Hyla sarda. NCBI lineage: Eukaryota > Metazoa > Chordata > Amphibia > Anura > Hylidae > Hyla > Hyla sarda. The sequence continues at coordinate 125,756,559 of NC_079197.1, forward strand.
GCCGCTGCCCCTTCTCTCCCCCTGGCTGTCGGCGCCGCTTCTCTCCCCCTGGCTATCGGCGCCGGCAATGGGGCGCCGGCACCGATAGTCAGGGGGACAGAACGGGCAGCGGCGCCGATAGATAGGGGGAGAGAAGGGCCGGCAGCAGGGCTCTAGACCCCAGGACAGGCAGGGGGAGAGAAGCGGGCAGCGACGGCCTCTCTCCCCTGCCTTTCCTGGGGGTGTATTGGCGTATAACACGCACATAGACTTTAGGCAAAAAATTTTACGCCGATAAATACGGTACATTTATCATATCCCCCCTTAAACGTCTCTTCTCAAGACTAAACAATTGTAACTCCTTTAATCGCTCCTCATAGCTAAGATGTTCCATGCCCCATATTAGTTTAGTCGCTCGTCTCTGCACCCTTTCCAGCTCCACAGTGTCCCTTTTATGTACATGCGACCAAAACTGAACAGCATATTCCAGGTGAGGCCGTAGCAATGCTTTATAAAGGGGGAGTATTATGTCCCGGTCCCTCGAGTCCATGCCTCTTTTGATACATGACAATATCCTGCCGGCCTTGGAAGCAGCAGCCTGACATTGCATGCTATTCTGTACGAGATACATCATGTTATATTTTAATAGGTCGTACAATTACGCACGAAGCGATACCAAATATGTTTATTTTTATTATGTTCACATGTTTTTATATAGGAAAAGGGGGTGATTTGAACTTTTAACATGGAAGGGGTTAATGCAGCGGTCTTCAAACTGTGGCCCTCCAGATGTTGTAAAACTACAACTCCCAGCATGCCCGGACAGCCAACGGCTGTCCTGGCATGCTGGGAATTGTAGTTTTGTAACATCTGGAGGGCCACAGTTTGAAGACCACTGGGTTAATGTTTGTCTTTCAAACATTTATTAAAACTTTATTTTTTTTTTTTTTTTTTTTTTTTTTTTTTTTTACTTTACATTTTATTACACTTATATGAGGAATCATTAGATTCCTCAGACAGATGAATAGACTCTATTGAACTCTATTAATCTGTCTGCTCTGTGATCCATTGATAGAGCCTGGTCCAGCCAGGATCCATCAATGACAGAGCGGGACAGCAGGGAACAGAGGCAAGCCCTCCGGCTACCTCCATAGTGGATCGCCCCCCTGCGATCGCACTGGGGGGGGGGGGGGGGGGTGGGGGTAATCCACCCCACTAGCCCACCAGGGAGCATTCACATGTCAGCTTTGACAGCGGCGATCTAAAGGGTTAATAGCCGGCAATAGCATGCTGGCTATTAGCGGCGGCCCCCGGGGGCTGCAGAGTATGGAGCGGGCAGGAATCCCGAGCCCGATCTATACATACTGCAGAGCACCGCATACAGTCTCCCCGTGCAGATGCGCCTCCTCCCCTCAGCTCTCCGAAGCTACAGCTGGGGGGAGTGAAGGCAGAGGACGGATGTCTGCACGGGGAGCAAGAAGCCACGCCCCCTCATCTCCCCCCGCACGTCTGCAGAGCAAGAAGCCACGCCCCCTCATCTCTCCCCGCACGTCTGCAGAGCAGGGGAGAGAAGACATACACAGCTTCTCATCTCCCGTGCTCTGCCTCCGAGGACACAGGCTGCAGAGTATGGAGCGGGCAGGAGTCGGCAGCCCACTCCACACAGACTGCAGATCGCCGCCGCACTTGTCAGGTCCGGCCCTGCTTGCCCGAAGCCGGGCTAAGGGCCGGACAAATTCACCTGCCGGCGCCCAAAACTGCTTGTCCCAGGCGTCGGGCGATAGGAATTCCACATCCCTGGTTATAAGCCACCTTTTCTCTGAACTCAGGTCACGTAGGTACTGAAATCTGGATGATCTTGAAAGCTCAGCAATATGGTTGTCTGTTTATTAAGCTTTCTTTCGATTTCACTCAGATTTTTTAATTCTTCTCGATTAGAAGTTGCATAAACAGAAGTCAACTTTCGGTAGCTAACACTTCCCACTTATAAATTAAACGGGTACTTCGGTACATAAGTTCATATCCCCCATACACAGGATTGGGCACAAGCGTTTGTGAATGCAGGGGGTCCGGACACTGGGATCCCGCACGGGGCTCAGCACCCCCGATCTACTCATGCACTGAGCGACCTCCTCCCCGTGCATGGATTATTGTCGACCACCGTGCAGAGAGGTGGCTGACATGCCCCCTCCATGTTTCTCTATGAAATATAGGACATACAGCGTTCATGTACCTTTTTTCCATAGAGATACATAAAGGGGGGTGCCGGCTACTGCTTTGAGTCATGGTCGACAGTATTCCATGCACAGGGCGTGGTCGTTCCGTCCATTAGCAGAGCCACAGTGCCGAGCAGGAGATCGCAGCGAGTCCCAGCAGTTGGACCCCACGCGATCAGACATGTATCCCCTATCATGTGACTAGGTGATAAGAACTTATGTACCAGTGTTCCCCTTTAAGTCTCTAGACTGTACTCTCTGGGTTGGTCTGATGTTTATTCTTTGTCCCTTAGGGACTATTTTGTCGGACGTGTAGGTGGTCAGGGACTGGGGTTCCCACCAGGACTTTATCTTCTCTTTATGTAGATTATATGGTTCACTGAATGCGTTTTTTTTTAGGTTATATGGGTTACGGAGATAAATGATTCTACAAAGACTTCTCAGTATTCAGATAGTCATGTGTCTTTATTTCCGGCATGTAGTAAAAAAATAAATAAAAAAACAGCCATTCCTCTGAGATATTAAACAGGAGTAAATCAACAAATGCTAAATCGATGTAACAGATATTTCCACTACCAGGTTGGATATGGGGTAGACATAGAGAACTTGGCAAATCAGAAGAAAATCGAGTTGTTCACTTTTTGAGATTTAACTTTTATTGGTCTACAGTAAAAAAATAACAAAATTAAGACTTGATGGGGGGGAATAGTGCCGCATGCAAGGACAGATACCAAGACCAACTGAACCCCAATTTAAATGGGTACTCCACTGGGGGGTAAATCAACTGGTGCCAGAAAGTTAAACAGATTTGTAAATTACTTCTATTGAAAAATCTTAATCCTCCCAGTACTTATTAGCGGCTGTATACTACAGAGGAAGTTCTTTTCTCTTTTAATTTCCTTTCTGTCTGACCACAGTGCTCTCTGCTGACACCTGTCCATGTCAGGAACTGTCCAGAGCAAGAGAGGTTTTCTATGGGGATTTGCTCCTACTCTGGACCATTCCTAAAACAGACAGAGGTGTCAGCAGAGGGCACTGTGGTCAGACAGAAAGGAAATTCAAAAAGAAAAGAACTTCCTGTGGAGCATAAAGCAGCTGATATGTACTGGAAGGATTAAGATTTTTAAATAGAAGAAATTTACCAATCTGTTTAACGTTCTGGCACCAGTTGATTTAAAAAAAAAAAATTCCATTGGGGTCTGCTGGGAGGCATGGACTGCCATAATATGATAACCCCAGCCCCAGATGTGAACAGAGCTTATTCCTTATATGAAATTCAGGAAAGAAGGATGACAATTGGCCACAGCTTGTCATCCATGTGTTGTGAATGGCAAGCAAACAAAGCATGCATTACTTGAAATCCCTGCCGTTCAGGGCTCCAAGAAAGTGACAACCACTAAGATGTGCTAATAGCTTTACATGCTCAAGCAATGACTTACTGCAGTGGTCTCCAGATGACGCAAAACTACGACTCCCAGCATGCCCGGACAGCCGTTGGCTGTCCGGGCATGCTGGGAGTCGTAGTTTTGCTAAATCGGCTGATTTAGGCTGGGTCCACACTACGTTTTGTCCCATACGGGAGCGCATACGGCAGGAGGGAGCTAAAACCTCGCGCTCCCGTATGTGACCGTATGCGCTCCCGTATGCCATTCACTTCAATGAGCCGACCGGAGTGAAACGTTCGGTCCGGTCGGCTCATTTTTGCGCCGTATGCGCTTTTACAACCGGACCTAAAACCGTGGTTGACCACAGTTTTAGGTCCGGTTGTAAAAGCGCATACGGCGCAAAAATGAGCCGACCGGACCGAACGTTTCACTCCGGTCGGCTCATTGAAGTGAATGGCATACGGGAACGCATACGGTCACATACGGGAGCGCGAGGTTTTAGCTCCCCCCTGCCGTATGCGCTCCCGTATGGGACAAAACGTAGTGTGGACCCAGCCTAACTGGGCATAAACATGAAGACTTGTGTAGCAGCTGCATTGTTAGCCATATTGTATATTTCCATGTCTAATAATCGCATTTTGTAATAGTAATAGTGTCTAGCCTTTTAATATTTTACAGGAAATGTTATTCAATTTGAAACTAGGCATGTTCCAGCAACATATAAACACCGCACTCTACTCTGTATATCTCTATCACGTATGCGAGTTATGTGGCCGAGTTCCTGTCAGAGTCCTCTCTGAGCAGGCTGCAGCCAGAGCGAGCTTGTCTAGGAACTCAATCACCTCTCTGGCATTGCTCAAGCAGGCACAAACAAGGCTGTAAAGCTGATAACGCCACTTGATAGCCCTGCAGCTGAGGTTATGACTTTCGTATTGCACCATTACATCATAAGACGACTTCGTGTACAAATAAGCGTGTCGTTTTAGGAATGTCGAGATCCTCACCTTCCTGAGCATTTCATTGTCTTGCACATTGTTGACCTCCTGGGCGCTGATTTCCCCTTTAAGGGTGTACTCGTAGACCGAGCCACTGACGTTCACCAGCAGCGTGGCCGGAGTCACCTGTTGTTCGCAGCTTATGGTTATGTTGTTTACATCACTCGGTATGTGCACTCCGTATCGCAACACCACACCGACGATAACACCTGGAAAACACGAACAGGACTGATTATAGACCAGGCTTTTAGGCCTCTAAATTAGATATGCTCCGATACTGGACATTTGAACCTGCACTTGGGTCCCCGATTCCTGCAGATCAGTAGGCAGAGACATGGTTTCCCCCAATAGATCCATAAAAAAAATAAACCCTCTCTCCTACGCCCCCACTCTGAGGCTTCTTTATCCAAAGTGGTGCAGGACAACCGAGCAATCATGCAGGACCATGGAACAGACACTGTCCTTGATGGGATGTGCTGTGTTCCCCCTGCTGGCCTATGAAAAATACTTAGCCGCATTGTAGAATTTTAAAAACCCCGCCGAGAGCCCTGAATGGCCATTCAGAGCTCCCGGCGGGGGTATTTGAATAAAGTTCTTAACGTGAAAACATACATTGCTGGCCGCTCCCGCTTCCCTGGTAAATAACTTATGATCGCAGCGGGTCTCAGAAGTGAGACCCGGTGGGATTAATCCCTCAAGCCCCCGTACTACAACCCCCATCATGTAACAGACCCTGTTCCATGATGGGGGGGGGGTTGTAGTACAAGCACTACTGTAGCCTCCCCAGCCACCTGCAGCCTGGGGGAACTAACACTCCCATCATAGAAAAGAGTCTGTTCCACGATGGAAGAAGTAGTCCCACAGGACTGCAGGAGTCCCAGGCGGCTGCAGAGTAAAGTTGCAAAAACGGTTGAGAACCATGCACAAAATCGGGGTTGACCAAGATTTTGTGCTGCACAGGAAAAATTTAAAAAAAAATAAAATAAAATAAAAAAAAACACTAAACCGTAGAGGTACAAAAACCTACACAATCGGATACATCTAGTTGTGTACGTTTTTGTATGGAAGGTCAATATATATGGCTTTCAAACCGAAAACATATACTGCACCTGTAAAGCAAAATCATGATGTGAATGCACCCGCAATAATGCATGCATCATTCCTAACGCATATGTGACATATATATAACACCAGTAGAAACAGTCCGCAGACCCTGCCCACCAGACAGGCCATCTGAGGACCTCTGAGAAGGAGGTGAAGAAATGGCCCTTGGTTGTTGGGTTAATGGTATTTTATAAAATTAATTACTTCCGGTCCTCGAGGAGGCTTGCTTCAAAAGGAAAAAACCTGTAAACCATGTAAATGAATTATGAAGAGTAGAGGCATAATTTGGTATCTAAAACTGAAACAAAACATGTCTCCAAGGCTCCTTTCACAATGCCGTCGGGACCAGTCACTAACGGGTCGTCAGGCTCTATTTTAGTTTTTTGGCCGAAAACGGGCCAGTTATCTGATGGGTTCCAGCGGGTGCAGACAAGTCCCGATGGACCCCACTATGATGGGGTTGCGACGGACCCGATGTTTTATAGCGGCGAGTAGCGGGAGAAAATTTGTGTAAGCACAAATTTGTCTAGCGTTATTCGCGATCCTAAAATAACGGGTTTCACACTGCGGGAGACAAATGGTAATGTGAAAGTAGCCTAAGCTGTAAATAGGACTGTCTGCAGATTGACTACCAAGGAGTGCAGAGAAGAGGATGAATGTTTATGTTTAGTCATCAGAAATTCATCCATTGAGATCTACTAGACAAAATCACAATGGGGAATTTATCAACTAACGTGTACCTAGAAAATTGTGTGTGCAGTGTGTTTTTATTTTACACTATTTTTAGGTTGTCTGTGCTGTCTTTTTTTTGTCTTCTTGTTGTGTGCAGGGAGTGTGGTAAGGAATGTGTGTGAGCTTTTTACCCTTGTTTGCACTATCCGGGGGCTTCCTGTTGGGATCGACCGATATCGTTTTTTTAGGGCCGATACGATAATCGGTGCAGGTTAGGGCCGATAACTTATAACGATATTCCGGTATTAGTTATCGGCTATTTATCCCCCCCGCGACACCACTGCAGATCATTGATTTAAAGCGGGCGCTTTAAATCAATGAACTGCAGCGGCTTTTGCGGTGCCATAGACTGCCGCCGCCACCTGCTTCTCTCCCCCTGCCTGTCCGGGGATCCTGAGTCCTATCACCTACACACAGCTGTCACTGTGTGCACGTACGGTAACGTTGCGTCTCGTCACGTCACGTCACTTGTCATTGCGCACAGCATAACACAGGACGCAGCAGGAGCCAGAAGTAGCGTGGACCCCGGGAACAGGTAATTATAAAACCGGGGAAGGGGGAAGCAATGGGGCCGGGACGGGGCGGTGCAGTGGGGGGTGCGACACGGTGCAGTGGGTCGTGGGGGGGGAGGTCACGGTGCAGTTGGGGCGGTGTGGGGGGCAGGGCATTATCGGATTATCGGCAAGGTAATTGCCGATACCGATAATGCCCAAAATCGGGATTATCGGCCGATAATATCGGCCAAACCGATGATAGGACGATCCCTAGCTTCCTGTCATTTGCGCAAATTTGTGAAGTGACTACACACTTGCCCGGCAAAAATCTGCGCTACTAATAAGTTCAGGAAAAGATCACTTTTAGGGTACGGTCACATGGGCGAATTACCTCCGAAATTCCGCAGCAAATTTTCAGCGGAAAATACGCAGCAGATTTTGCTGCCAATGACTTCAATGGGTCCAACGGAAAGTCTGCAAATCTGCATCTACTGCGGATTTTCTGCTGCCCCATAGAAGCAAAATCCGCAGGTAATCTGCCCGTGTGAAAGAACCCTTAGCTTCCACAAATTATGTTTTACAGAGTTTTTTATCCCCTTTCTTGTGAAAAAAATAAAAATAAAAGTTCTGGTTGTAAGTGTATACAGTGGGGATCAAAAATTTGGGCACCCCAGGTAAAAATTTGTATTAATGTGCATAAAGAAGCCAAGGAAAGATGGAAAAATATCCAAAAGGCATCAAATTACAGATTAGACATTCTTATAATATGGCAACAAAAGTTAGATTTTATTTCCATCATTTACACTTTCAAAATAACAGAAAACAAAAAAATGGCGTCTGCAAAAGTTTGGGCACCCTGCAGAATTTATAGCAGGCACTGCCCCCTTTGCAAAGCTGAGACCTGCCAGTGTCATGGATTGTTCTCAATCATCATCTGGGACGACCAGGTGATGTCAATCTCAAAGGTTTTAAATGCCCAGACTCATCTGACCTTGCCCCAACAATCAGCACCATGGGTTCTTCTAAGCAGTTGTCTAGAAATCTGAAACTGAAAATAGTTGACGCTCACAAAGCTGGAGAAGGCTAGAAGAAGATAGCAAAACGTTTTCAGATGTCAATATCTTCTGTTCAGAATGTATTTAAGAAATGGCAGTCATCAGGAACAGTGGAAGTTAAAACAAGATCTGGAAGACCAAGAAAAATATCAGACAGAACAGCTCGCAGGATTGTGAGAAAAACCAATTCAAAATCCACATTTGACTGCACAATCCCTCCAGAAAGATCTGGCAGACACTGGAGTTGTGGTACACTATTCCACTATACAGAGATACAAATATGGTCTTCATGGAAGAGTCATCAGAAGAAAACCTTTTCTACGTCCTCACCACAAAAATCTGCGTTTGAACTTTGCAAATGAACATATAGACAAGCCTGATGCATTTTGGAAACAAGTTCTGTGGACCGATGAGGTTAAAATTGAACTTTTTGGCCGGAATGAGCAAAGGTACGTTTGGAGAAGAAGGGGAACAGAAGTTAATGAAAAGAACCTCTGCCCAACTGTTAAGCATGGGGGTGGATCAATCATGCTTTGGGGTTGTATTGCAGCCAGTGGCACAGGGAACATCTCACGAGTAGAAGGAAAAATGGATTCAATAAAATTTCAGCAAATATTGGATGCTAACTTGATGCCATTTGTGAAAAAGCTGAAGTTAAAGAGAGGATGGCTTCTACAAATGGATAATGATCCTAAACACACCTCTAAATTCAAGGGGGATTACATCAAGAGGCATAAACTGAAGGCTTTGCCATGGCCTTCACAATCTCCTGACCTCAACATAATTGAAAATCTATGGATAGACCTTAAAAGAGCAGTGCGTGACAGACAGCCCAGAAATCTCAAAGAACTGGAAGACTTTTGTAAGGAAGAATGGGCAAAGATACCTCAAACAACAATTGAAAGACTCTTGGCTGGCTACAAAAAGCGTTTACAAGCTGTGACACTTGCCAAAGGGGGCAGTACAAGATATTAACTCTGCAGGGTGCCAAAACTTTTGCAGACGCAATTTTTTTGTTTTCTGTTATTTTGAAAGTGTAAATGATGGAAATAAAATATAACTTTTGTTGACATATTTTAAGAATGTCTAATCTGTAATTTGATGCCTTTTGGAGATTTTTCCATCTTTCCTTGGCTACTTTATGTACATATTAATACAAATTTTTACCTGGGGTGCCCAAACTTTTGATCCCCACTGTACATAAGTGTATACACTTTGGGTGAGATTTTTGTGGGTTATTGGCAGCTTTTCCACCCAGTTTGTGGAGTCCTTTGTGATAATCTTTTTATTTTATTTATTTATTTATTTTTTTACTTGGGGTTTTGCACATTATTCATGAGAAATCCTTGCATCGGGTGATCAAAAATTCACATGATCCAATTCACTTCAGTGGAACAAAGACGACTGCGCTCACCACTATTTCTTTATTTGAAGGAGTCAGATCACAGAACGTGGGCAATAGGACGGGAGCCAATGATACTCTCCAACGTGACCGGTAAAAATTCACATTACTGGTAATCAAAAAACCCTACTGAAAAACACGTGTACAAGTGGCTATTTCTGAAGAAAAACTATAAACCGCAAAATACAACACTACAATTTGTTGCGATTATTATTCATGCTGGGAGTTGTAGTTTTGCAGCAGCTGGAGGCCCCTTAGTTGGGAAACACTGAGCTAAACCAACAACAGAAAGCACAGGACTGAAAATCTGGTACTATATCAATGTGAATGTATAGAGGGTAGGGACAGGAGGGTACGAGAATGAAAGAAGAAAGGGAGGTCAGCAATGGCTTTAATATGGCACCAATGTACAAATATAGGGGGGGACCTTTATGACAACCTGTGCAGAGGAAAAGTGCAGCAGTTGCCCATAAAAACCTTCTTTAATTTTTCAGAGGACCAAGCCCATTATGACCTTAAAGGGGTATTCCAGGAAAAAATATTTTTATATCTATGAACTGGCTCCAGAAAGTTAAGCAGATTTGTAAATTACTTCTATTAAAAAATCTTAATCCTTTCAGTACTTATGAGCTTCTGAAGTTAAGGTTGTTCTTTTCTGTCTAAGTGCTCTCTGATGACACCTGTCTCGGGAAACGCCCAGTTTAGAAGAGGTTTGCTATGGGGATTTGCTTCTAAACTGGGTGTTTCCCGAGACAGGTGTCATCAGAGAGCACTTAGACAGAAAAGAACAACCTTAACTTCAGAAGCTCATAAGTACTGAAAGGATTAAGATTTTTTAATAGAAGTAATTTACAAATCTGTTTAACTTTCTGGAGCCAGTTGATATATAAAAAAAAGTTTTTTCCTGGAATACCCCTTTAACCCCTTAAGGACACATGACGTACTGGAACGTCATGTGTCCACTCCCGATCTATAACGCGGGGCCACGGCGTGGCCCCGCGTCATAGCGGTTCGGGCCCGGCCTCTAACAACGGCCGGGACCCGTGGCTAATAGCGCGCGGCATTGATCGCTGTGCCGCGCGCTATTAACCCTTTAGACGCGGCGTTCAAAGTTGAACGCCGCGTCTAAAGTGAAACCGAAAGCATGCCGGCTAGCTCAGTGGGCTGTTCGGGATAGCCGCGGTGAAATCGCGGCATCCCGAACAGCTGACAGGACAGCGGGAGGGCCCCTACCTGCCTCCTCGCTGTCCGATCGCCGAATGACTGCTCAGTGCCTGAGATCCAGGCATGAGCAGTCATGCGGCAGAATCATCGATCACTGGTTTCTTATGAGAAACCAGTGATCAATGTAAAAGATCAGTGTGTGCAGTGTTATAGGTCCCTATGGGACCTATAACACTGCAAAAAAAAAGTGCAAAAAAAAAGTGAATAATCATCATTTAACCCCTTCCCTATTAAAAGTTTGAATCACCCCCCTTTTCCCATAAAAGAAAAAACACAGTGTAAATAAAAATAAAAATAAACATAAATGGTATCGCCGCGTGCGGAAATGTCCGAATTATAAAAATATATCGTTAATTAAACCGCACGGTCAATGGCGTGCGCGCAAAAAAATTCCAAAGTCCAAAATAGTGCATTTTTGGTCACTTTCTATATCATGAAAAAATGAATAAAAAGCGATCAATAAGTCCTATCAATGCAAAAATGATACCGTTAAAAACTTCAGATCACGGCGCAAAAAATGAGCCCTCATACCGCCCCATACACGGAAAAATAAAAAAGTTATAGGGGTCAGAAGATGACAATTTTAAACGTATAAATTTTTCTGCATGAAGTTATGATTTTTTCCAGAAGTGCGACAAATTCAAACCTGTATAAGTAGGGTATCATTTTAATCATATGGACCTACAGAATAAAGGTAAGGTGTCATTTTTACCGAAAAATTTACTACGTAGAAACGGAAGCCCCCAAAAGTTACAAAATGGCGTTTTTTTTTTCAATTTTGTCTCACAATGATTTTTTTTCCCGTTTCACCGTAGATTTTTGGGCACAATGACTGACGTCATTACAAAGTAGAATTGGTGCCGCAAAAAATAAGACATAATAGGGATTTTTAGGTGCAAAATTGAAAGAGTTATGATTTTTTAAAGGCAAGGAGCAAAAAACGAAAATGCAAAAACGGAAAAACCCCCGGTCCTTAAGGGGTAAATGACCAGAGCATTTTTTTGCACATCTGACCACTGTCCCTTTAAGCATTAATAACTCTGGGATGCTTTTACTTATGAATTTGATTCTGAGACTGTTTTTCTTTCTTTTTTTTTTTTTTGTGTGTGACATATTCTACTTTAACATAGTGGTAAATTTTTGTCGATAGTTGCATCATTTCTTGGTGAAAAATTCCAAAATTCATGAACTAACTTTGAAGCTCTCTGCTTGTAAGGAAAATAGATATTCCAAATAAATGATATACAGTGGTCCCTCAACATATGATGGTAATTTGTTCCAAATGGACCATCGTTTGTTGAAACCATCGTATGTTGAGGGATCCGTGCAATGTTAAATATAGAAGGTTATACTCACCCGTCCCCGCTGCCCTGGATGTTGCTGTCCATCGCTGTCACCGCGTCCCCGCCGCTCCGAAACGTCTCTGTTGCCTGGGATCGTCGTTCCTCATCGCCGCCATTACGTCACTACGCACGCCGCTCCTATTGGATGACGGGACGGTGTGCGCGGTGACGTGATGACGCCGATGGAGGGCGACGGCGATGCAGGGGATCCCGAAGAAGACGCCCTGGAGCGCCACGGACAGGTGAGTGACCATCACCGGAGCTTACGGGGCACCATAAACGGCTATCCGGTGGCAGCTGAAGCAGTCTGCGCTGCCGGATAGCCGTTTATGCGATGGCCCCGACATACAAAAGCATCGTATGTTGATGCTGCCTTCAACATGCGATGGCCTCTGTTGAAATTATGGTATGTCAGGGCCATCGTAGGTCGGGGGATCACTGTATTGATTCACAAATAGAATATGTCTACTCTATGTTTGCATCATAAAAGTGACATGTTTTTACTTTTGGAAGACATCAGATGGCTTCAAAGTTCAGCAGCAATTTTCCAATTTTTCACAACATTTTCAAAATCTGAATTTTTCAGGTACCAGTTCAGTTTTGAAGTGGATTTGAAGGGCCTTCTTTTTAGAAATAACCTATAAATTACCCCATTATAAAAACTGCACCCCCCAAAGTATACAAAATTACATTCATAAAGTTTGTTAACCCTTTAGGTGTTTCACAGGAATAGCAGCAAAGTGGAGAAAATTCAAAATCTACATTTTTTACACTCGCATGTTCTTGTAGACCCAGTTTTTGAATTTTTACAAGGGGTAATAGGAGAAAAAGCCCCCCAAAATGTGTAACCCAATTTCTCTCGAGTAAGGAACGTAAAGTGCTCTGCTCAGAAGAGGAGGAGCGCCATTGAGCTTTTGGAGAGAGAATTTGTTTGGAATGGAAGTCCGTGCGTTTACAAAGCCCCCGTGGTGCCAAAACAGTGGACCCCCCCCCCCCCACATGGTGACCTCATTTTGGAAACTACACCCCTCATGGAATTGTAAGAGTAAAATGGAAATGCAGTCTTGGAGACACTGCTCAGGGTGGTCCACAATGAAGCGGACACAGGCTGGCACAGGACAATAAATATTTTATTGGGAAATATGGACAACGTGTTTTGGCACTCAAAGGTGCCTTCTTCAGGTCCAATATGGTAGTACACTTTTTGGAATGGGTACCTTTAAAAGTGTGCTGGTTGGGAATCAGAACAGTGGACTCCCCCCCCCCCCCCCCCACATGTGACCCCATTTTGGAAACTACACCCCCTCATGGAATGTAATAAGGGGTATAGTGAGCATATACACTAGGGGTGTGAATCGCCAAGAATTTGGCGATTCGATTCGAATCGCGATACCAGTGTGGCGATTCGATATATCGCGATATATCGCGATACCGTCTAGGTGACGATACATCGCGATATATCGCCCACCTGGGAGCATTCATAGATCCCAATAGACGCCGCTGTCAGCTTTGACAGCGGCGATCTAGTACTCCGGTGCTCACTTTTCTCATGTTATCCCGTCCGGGCTGCAAAATAAAATAAAACGCACTTTATCTTACCTGCCAACGAGCCCGCGGAGCTCCGGTACAGTCCGGTACAGGTGTTCGGTCCCCGGGCTGTATTCTTCTTACTTCCTGTTAGTCCGGCACGTCACATGGAGCTTCAGCCTATCACCAGCCGCAGCGATGTCCCGCCTCCGCTGGTGATAGGCTGAAGCTCCATGTGACGTGCCGGACTAACAGGAAGTAAGAAGAATACAGCCCGGGGACCGAACACCTGTACCGGACTGTACCGGAGCTCCGCGGGCTCGTTGGCAGGTAAGATAAAGTGCGTTTTATTAAAAATTCCACATCCCTAAAAGAATCGATTCAAAAATATTTTGAATCGATTCTGTATCGGCAAATGAAAAATCGCGATTATCGCGAGAATCGATTTTTTCTTACATCCCTAATATACACCCCACTGGCGATTGGCAGAGTTTTGGAACAATGAGCTGTGCAAATGAAAAATAAAATGTTTCATTTTCATGGACCACTGTTCAAAAATGTCAGACATTTGTGAGGTGTAAGTGCTCACTGCCCATTGTAACATTCCGTGAGGGGTGTAGTTTCCAAATTGGGGTCACATGTGGGGGGGGGGCACCATGGGACCCGGTGAGTGTCAGGTACCGGTATTCCCACGGGGATACAGGTACGCCGTGTGTCCTTAAGGAGTTAAAAATGAAAGAAGTGATCTGACTTGTTGCCATGGGCAACTGGTCCACTTTTCCTCTTTACAGAATATACAATGACTTTCTATGTGTTTTTGTTCATCTGAGCAGTGATAAATATATAGAGATCACATCTCCCCTTTCTGACAGACAGAGGAGCCTCCTGACATCACTGAGCTGCATGTTCTATTGATCTGTTTCTCCAAGAACTTGTACAAGGCATCAGCCCAACTTGGCATCACCAAGATCTATAATACACCCAGATATACAGTATTAGAAGGCCTGGAGTGCGCAGTAAATAAGCACAAACCTTGTAGATCAGTATTCGCTTACAAAGCCTAATAAAAGGCTCAAGGCTCAAAAAATCATGAAGCTATTGCTGGACAAAATTTGACATCTGTTGCATGCATAAGTATTCACTCCCCTGCAATCTTTTGGGGTAGATCTCCATCAGCTTTGCACATCTAGACATCTTTGCGCATTCTTCTTGGAAAAAAAAAGCTGAAGCTTAGTCAGATTGGATGGAGACCGTCTGTAGGTTTCTGCCACACATAGCATGCTTGTCTTAGGTAGGTTTGCAGTTGTGTCATATTTCCATTTTATGATGATGGATTAAAATTCATCCCTGACCTGTTTGGTGAGCTCCTTGGTCTTCATGTTGCTGCTTGTTCAGTAATACTCTCTAACCAACTCTGAGAACTTCACAAAACAGATGCATTTGTACTGTGATTAGATTGACAACAGGTGGATCCTATTTACGAATTTTGTGTCTTTTAAAGGCAATTGGCCCCACCAGATCCTTGTTAGGGGTTTCACAGTAAGGGTATGTTCACACAGTTGAATTTTTGCAAATTTGCAGAGGAAGACGTGGCTGCACACTTACGGTACTGCTAGAACAAGGACCGTCATATAAAGTTACATCATGTGAATGAACTACAATAGGGCTGCAAGATATGGGGAAAATGTGCGATTAAGATTTTGGGCCTAAATATTGCGATTTCGATACGCTAAGTGATATAATAAATAAATGGTGAAATCCCGCCATTTCATGTCCAATCTCCTCCATTTTACAACTATCCACCTATTTTATGCCCACCGCCCATTTCACATCTCCCCCTGCCACATTCTCCCCCCATATCACATTCCACCCTCGCCCTGCCACATTCTTCCTTCCATGTCACATCCCCCCTCCCCTGTCACAATCTTCCCCCCCTGTCACAATCTTCCCCCCTTGTCACATCCCCCCTCCCCTGTCACAATCTTCCCCCCTTGTCACATCCCCCCTCCCCTGTCACAATCTTCCCCCCTTGTCACATCCCGCCTCCCCTGTCACAATCTTCCCCCCTTGTCACATCCCCCCTCCCCTGTCACAATCTTCCCCCCTTGTCACATCCCCCCTCCCCTGTCACAATCTTCCCCCCTTGTCACATCCCCCCTCCCCTGTCACAATCTTCCCCCCTTGTCACATCCCCCCTCCCCTGTCACAATCTTCCCCCCCTTGTCACATCCCCCCTCCCCTGTCACAATCTTCCCCCCTTGTCACATCCCCCCTCCCCTGTCACAATCTTCCCCCCTTGTCACATCCCCCCTCCCCTGTCACAATCTTCCCCCCTTGTCACATCCCCCCCCCCCCAAGTCCCATTTTTGTGCTGCAGCAATACACTGGGTTTCCCGGGCGGTTTTCAAATTTCCCACTGGATCCGGGAAACCTAATGTGTTTGCTGCCGAAAAAGACCTTTCCCCATCAGCCAATCACTGGCTTGACACATGACACCGCTTGACACATGATTGGCTGAACAGGGAAAGGTCCTACTAGTTGAATGGTGAAGAGAAGAGATATCGGACCGCACGGAGGGAAACGGCATCTGCAGGGATCGGGAGTAGGTGAGCAGAAGTTTTTATTTTTATTTTTCTCCCTGTGCCCTTTTACTTAGCTCAGTGTTTTTCTACCAGGGTGCCTTCAGCTGTTGTGAAACTACAACTACCAGCATGCCCGGACAGCCTTTGCCGGTCCGGGCATGTTGGGAGTTGTAGTTTTGCAACAGCTGGAGGCACCCTGGTTGGGAAACACTGACTTTTAGTATTTAAAATTTGTTTTTACCTGTTCTAGCCGGCCCCGTCTGCAGCAGCACATGGGAGCCGACCCGAGCAGATAATCGCAAGTTTTCCCAGGGGGCTGCATCGCAATATCGCAAAAATCACGATTCGATTGCTTTTGCGATATATCGTGCAGCCCTAAACTACAGGTGAAGTCACTCTCACTGTGAATAATAGAAGTGGAAAATGTTAGCGCATTGGTAAAGTGGAAAAACAACTGAGACAACACAGATCCACCACTTGATAAAATACAATGAGATCAGTCGTCAGTAAATGCAGCCAACAGGGATACTAACTCTACAGGACTAGAGGATAGAACACAGCAAACACCAGATCTGGAGCATGATCCTGGAAGAAGAAAGAAAATGTCATTTCTCTCCCAAAATACAAAACAAAATCTAGGGTATAACCTCTGCTGTCCACGATAAGTCGGATTTTGTGGTTATAACACAGCCATAATGTACAAGCTTCCTATAGCAAACGGGTGGAAGGCCCAAGATGCTGCACTAACACCGAATACAGTGTTTGCTAACCAGGGGGCCTCCAGCTGTTGCAAAACTACAACTTCCAGCATGCCCGGACAGCCAACCATACTAAAACCATAATTGTCTGGTTTTTCTCACAGCAACCAATCAGAGCTCACTAAGATATGAATGCTGAGCTGTGATTGGTTGTTATTGGAAAAATCTGACAATTAGGGTTAAAGGCTGATTGATAAATATGGGCTAGTACCTGAGAATGTACCCCAAGGGGGAGATTTACCAAAACCTGTGTAGAGGAAAAGTGGTGCAGTTGCCCATAGCAACCAATCAGATCGCTTCTGAAAGAAGCGATCTGATTGGTTGCTATGGGCAACTGCTCTACTTTTCCTCTGCACAGGTTTTGATAAATCTCCCCCTAAGGGTGGGGTCTCATGTGCCGTATTTTACTGCATGTTTTCCTAACCTTTGAAGTCAATGGGTAGGAAAGAACGCAGCAGCACAATACGGCACGTGTGATCCTACCCTAAGGGGGCATTTACACGTATAGGGGGGAGATTTATCAAAACCTGTCCAGAGGAAAAGTTGCCAAGTTGCCCATAGCAACCAATCAGATCGCTTCTTTCATTTTTGAAAAGGCCTTGTTAAAAATGAAAGAAGCGATCTGATTGGTTGCTATGGGCAACTCAGCAACTTTTCCTCTGGACCGGTTTTGATAAATCTCCCCCCATAGTGTTTGCTGCGGATTTGACGCAGTGTAAATTAATGTAACTTAACGATCTGATGTTAATCATATAGTTACACTGATTTACTGCAGGGGAAATGCTTGGCCGGCTGCTCAGCTGTTTGCAGGTGGTATATAAACTAGACCCTGTGCTGCATTATGTGGATTAAAGGGGTTCTCCGCTGCCCTGCCTTCCGGAGCTCCGCTCGCAGCGTCTGGAAGTTTATTACTCCGAACGCTGTGTGTGGGCTTCCGTGTTCAAGGCCGCCCCCTCGTGACGTCACACCCGCCCCCTAGAGCTGGGCGATATGACCAAAAATGAGTATCACGGTATTTTTCGAATTATTATTTTCCTCTACGGTATTTCAAGGTTTTTTTTTTACATTGAGACTTGCATTGAGGTGGCGTAGCGGAACTAAATGATCTGAACACTGGGGCAGTGGAGTACCCTTTTAAATAGATGTAACAAACAACCCTACAGCCTCCAGCTGTTGCAAAACTACAACTCCCAGCATGTTGGACTATATAGTAGTGTATAGTATAGGTCATTGTTTCCCAACTAGGGGTGCCTCCAGCTGTTGCAAAACTACAAGTTGTAGTTGTGCAACAGCTGGAGGGCCTACTGTATGTATAGTATATTATACAGACCCCTGTCCATCCCAGAACCCCGATTCACCTTCCCAGTTGCTGCAGGGACCGTCCGGGGAGGGTGATCAGGGCCATCCATCCTTCCTGTAGTGTCCGGCGGCATTCCGGGTGGAGGGTGAACCGGTCCGGTCTGTCCTTCTTCTCCGGGGGTGCTCTTCTCCACTCCGGGCAGGCTCCGGCCTAGTAACGCAGCTTAGACGCCGCTGCGAAGTGACGTCCGTGCGCAGCGATGCACCTGACATCACGGCGTAGCGGCGTCTTTGCAGCGTACTAGGCCGGAGCCTGCCCGGAGTGGAGAAGAGCACCCCCGGAGAAGAAGGACAGACCGGACCGGTTCACCCTCCACCCGGAATGCCGCCGGACACTACAGGAAGGATGGATGGCCCGGACCACCCCCATTACGGGTAAGTTTAATTTTTTTTTATTGACTCGGAGGGTGGGGGAGGGGCCCGACCGGTATAGCGGTATGGGCGAAAATCCATACCGTGGGAGAAAAAAAAAACAGCATCCGGTTCATACCGGTATACCGCCCAGCACTACCGCCCCCTCAACGAAAGTCTATGGGAAGGGGGCGCGACCGAACGTCATGAGGGGGCGGCCTCGAGCAGAGCTCCGGAAGGCAGGGCAGCGGAGAACCCCTTTGAGGGTCGGGTCCCACATAGAGTATATGCTGAGTATCTGCTGCTGCTGCGTATTTTCTTACCTATTGAAGATAGCAGAATCAGCTCCAGAAAATATGCAGCAAAAGAGGCAACATATACACTACGTGTGACCATATCCTAAGTGTGTTAAACAGGGCTAAACCTAGGTGCCATGGGAATATCCTCCTAGCACCAAGGTTTTTGTATTGTTAGCCTTTCTATGCCCTTCCCGACCCATGACATACATTTACGTGACATGGGGGCATGAGCTTGGGAACCAGGCCCACGTCATACCATACCCGGGTACTGGCTGCTATCTTCAGATGACACCTTCCAGCAGTGATGAACATCGGAGATAACTCTGATGTCAGTCATTTAACTGTTCAAATGCCAATGCACAGCCAACAGCGTAAATGCAAAAAAAAAAGTCTAAATGCCCAAACTGCTGATTTTTGGACACTTATCAAAAAAAAAAAAAAAAGATTGAATAAAAAGTGGTCAAAACTACACAAAAAGTAGTACAGGTAAAAACTATAAGGCTAAGTTTCCACTTGTTTTTTTTCTGGCAGTTTTTGAGCCAAAGTCAGAAATGTATTCAAATGGAATAGGACATATAAAGGAAGGACTAACACTTCTCCTCCCTTAGGCTAGGTTCAGATTACGGAATTTCCGCCTGCAATTCTGCTTTGAAATTGCAGGCGGAAATTCTGCTTGGTAAAATGTATAGTGTAGTGAATGATTTTCCGTTCACAAATTCACACTTCACAAATTCCGCTTCACGAATTCCGAACGGAAAATCTGCTAGGAAATTTCTGCCTGAAGAAAGGGGTTGCTCTTTCTTCAGGCAGAAATCCGTGCGGAACACATTGTAGTCTATTGGAGACTGCAGTGTCCGCGTGGTCCTAGCGCAGACTGATTCAGTCAGCGCAGGCCGCACTCGGAATCTCAGGGCGGAAATTTTCTGCCCGCAGATTCCGTAGTCTGAACCTACCCTTTATGGATCCACTTCTGACTTTGGCTCAAAAACTGCAGTGGCAGATATCCAAAAACTGCCAGAAAAAAAACAAGTGGAAACTTAGCCTAAAAACTAGGGATCGTCCGATATCGATAATCTGAGGAGGTTGGGGCCGATAGCCGATAACTTATACCAATACTCCGGTATAAGTTATCGGCTATTTATCCCCCCCCCCCCCTGTAGATCATTGATATAGAGCGGGCGCTTTAAATCAATGAACTGCAGCGGCTTTTGCGGTGCCATAGGGCGCCGCCGCAACCCACTTCTCTCCCCCTGCCTGTCCGGGGGTCCTCCTGAGTCCTATCACCGCCACCGCCGCGCCCCCCACCGCCGCGCCGCACCCCCCCCACCACACCGCCCCGGCCCCATTGCCTCCCCCATCCCCGGTTTTATAATTACCTGTTCCCGGGGTCCGGGGTCCACTCTACTTCTGGCTCCGGAGGCGTCCTCCTGAGCTGTCACTGTGCACACTGATGGTGCCGTCGCATTGAGGACGTCACTTGTCAGTGCGCACAGCGTAACACAGAACGCAGCAGGAGCCAGAAGTAGCGTGGACCCCGGGAACAGGTAATTATAAAACCGGGGATGGGGGAGGCAATGGGGCCGGGGGTGATGCGGTGGGGGGGGGTGACGTGGTGCGGTGTGGTGGGTAGGGCATTATCGGATTATCGGCAAGGTAATTGCCGATAACGCCCAAAATAGTGAATTTCGGCCGATAATATCGGCCAAACCGATAATCGGTCGATCCCTACTAAAAACAAAATCACACATTTTATTTTAAAGAATCTTAGCTCCTAACTAAGTCTTTTGGCTGGCTCCTAAAGTCAAATCAAATTCCCCAAGCCTTGGTATGAATGCACGTGGACTATAAATTATTGCAGTACGATTATTATCACGTGATAAAAAAAATCCACTTCACATGATAAAAAAAAATGTAAAGCTGCAGTAATCCAGCCAAAGCTGCGCAACAATTATCCCTGCAGCCAAACTCCCAGAAATCCCCAAAAGTTCTGAATGCAGAAATGTTTAGTTTCATGGCGTGAAGGGCTCACACGTGTTTCTTATCAAAGACTGTACACACGGGGGACATGTATCAAGGATTTTACCCCTGTTTTGTGTTTAAAGAAGCTCCTGTCCTCTACATAGACCAGTGCTTCCCAAGCAGGGCTGTGAAGTTACAGTAACCTGGGTAGTACCTTCTCAGCTTGTCGATCCCTAAAGACCCACAAGTAGTATATTAAAGTGTCCGTCACTTAATTAAAAAAAAAAAATGTTAAATTTAAAGGGGTATTCCAGGCAAAAACTTTTTTATATATATCAACTGGCTCCGGAAAGTTAAACAGATTTGTAAATTACTTCTATTAAAAAATCTTAATCCTTCCAATAGTTATTAGCTTCTGAAGTTTTCTGTCTAACTGCTCAATGATGATGTCACGTCCCGGGAGCTGTGCATGATGGGAGAATACCCCCATAGGTACTGCACAGCTCCCGGGACGTGAGTCATCAGAGAGCAGTTAGACAGAAAACAACAACTCAACTTCAGAAGCTAATAACTATTGGAAGGATTAAGATTTTTTAATAGAAGTAATTTACAAATCTGTTTAACTTTCCGGAGCCAGTTGATATATATAAAAAAAAAGTTTTTGCCTGGAATACCCCTTTAAGTGCTGAGACCCCCACCGATCAGTAGAATGAGACAAAGGTTCATTCACACTACGGAATCTTGGCCCAGGATATCCAGGGCGGAGATTTTACCTGGAGCAGGACTCGGCAAAACAAGCCAGCACTAGGACCGCTCTGAAATGTGCTGTCTCAATAGATGGCAATGCATTTTAGAGATGGTCTGGGGTCCAGAATTTCAACAGTGGAACTTACGCTGCAGAAATTGCATGGTATGAATTGTGCAGCAGAATCCCATTGATGACAATGGAGACCGCAGCAACTGTATATTTTACGCAGAATTCCGAAGCGGAATTCCGCTTAAAAAATCTGTAGTGTGTATGAGCCCTACGTGTGCAGTAGCTCGCTTTACTCCCCTGCTCTCAGCAATCTGGAGCTGCGAGGGATCACTGACAGCACACATATCTATGCTTCTTCTGATCAGTGTGGGTCTCAGCACCGGGACCCTGACAGATCAAAAATTCTGACATGCCTAGAAATACTCATGCATACTAAACAGCCCATGTAAAAGGCCCAGCGATCAGCTGACGTACGTGCACACGCGCCATCATTGGCTGATCCTTTTGTGCATCCATTTAAAACATTATAGATTAGACATAAACTGGGGGTTTACACAACTGGTTAAAGGGGTACTCCGGTGGAAAACAATTATTATTATTTTTTATTTTTTTTAAATCAACTGGTGCCAGAAATGTAAACAGATTTATATATTACTTCTATTAAAAAAAATCTTAATCCTTCCAGTACTTATCAGCTGCTGTAGGCTCCATATAATGTTCTTTTCTTTTTGAATTTCTTTTCTGTCTGACCACAGTGCTCTCTGCTGACACCGCTGTCCATGTCAGAAACTGCCCAGAGCAGGAGAGGTTTGCTATGGGGATTTGTTCCTGACGTGGACAGTTCCTGACATGGACAGAGGTGTCAGCAGAGAGCACTGTGGTCAGACAGAAAAGAAATTCAAAAAGAAAAGAACTTCCTGTGGAGCATACAGCAGCTGATAAGTACTGGAAGGGTTAAGATTTTTTTAGTAGATGTAATTTACAAATCTGTTTAACCTTCTGGCACCTGTTGATTTAAAAATATATATATATATTTTGCACCAGAGTACCCCTTTAAGCCTTCTGAAGGATTAGTGAGACGGGGCTCCTGTCTTAAAGGGGTACTCTGCTATCATCAAACGTAACCTCCTATCTACAGGATGAGAGATATCAAGCTGACCTAACCTCTGGGACCCCCACTGATCCCGACAATAAAGGCAAATGTCACCCGTAAGAATAAAGCATGGTATGAGTTATTCACGTATTCTCTATACGGCAGTGGTACCAGTTGTTACAAAACTACAAGCCCCAGCATGCCCGGACAGCCAGTGGCTGTCCGGGTATGCTGGGAGTTGTAGTTTTGCACAGCTGGAGGCACCCTGGTTGGTTACACTTCTGTATGATGAGGATTAAGACACAGAATCTGCACATCAAATGCTGAATGTGTAAATACAACCCTACAAGGGAATCTGTGTCTGGCATATATCGTCATAGGGACCGTCATAGGGACCGTCATAGGGGCCTTCATAGGGACTGTTATAAGGACCGTCATAGGGACCGTTATAAGGACCGTCATAGGGACTCTTATAAGGACTGTCATAAGGACTGTCATAAGGACTGTCATAAGGACTGTCATAAGGTCTGTCATAAGGTCTGTCATAAGGACTGTCATAGGGACTGTTATAGGTACCATCATAGGGACCGTACCCATCTATCAGATATAAAGACTAGCAGTAGGGGCTCCTCTACCTCACCACTTGTCCATAGATCATGTGTTTCTTCCATTGTCTCAGATAGGTAGTGCCAAAAAAGGTTGTGGAACTGAAACCGCATGAAAACCGCATGCTGACTGGTATGAGAAGTAGCTGTGCTCACGGGTTTTATGGTCCCCATTCACACAAGGAGGAGGAGACGAGATCCAAAGTTTATGGAGTTCCACAATGAGGAGTGGTGCCAGCCCCGGTGCCCTGTGCCCCCGCCCCGGGTACTGACCGTAGATCATGGCCAGGCCAGTCTCATGGAGGAAACGGAACCTGCGATGCTTGAAGAGCCAGATGGTGAGGATGGTGAGGGTGAGGAGCAGGATGAAGATCAGCAGGTTGGTGCTGTCCAGCCGGTGTATGGCCTCCACCTCCTTCTCTGTCACGATTTCCTCCAAGGCGCTGTCTTCTGCCCAGCATAGGCCTGTCGTGATAAGAACCAGGAAGGGCACTGCCAGCCAGGGACCCGTGCCCGGGAAGCCCGGCATTACCATACCGCACGGCGCCATGACAGGGGCCGGTCTGCCGGGGAAGGTCCTCCCAGAGAATGAGTCAGGGAGCAGCGGCGGCCCCGCCCCCGGGAGAAGTGGGAGGGGCCTAGATGAGAACGGTCACCGGTCATTGGCCGTGCCCGAGCGTGCGTGTCCCCGCAACCGAGTCACAACCAGCTGACTCACAGTAACAAAACAACGCCTGCTACCACAGTCACGTGAGGAGTAGTATTACCACCAGAGACGGTACCCAGGGGGGAGTGGACCGCACCGGGTGACACCAGAGCGGAAAGTAATCGTCCCGCGGTGTTGTCACCCCAGACACCCGTCACTGCACGTGCATCTCACCTCACACCGGAGCTGTCAGGTCCCTGCTCCACCATTCTGTCATTGCTGCAGACAGCATAGGAGCCCCTGCAGGTCCGCAAATTGTGGTAGAGGGTGTGATGCAGGACAGATGGTATTACCCTAGGGGCAGATGGCGCCACCTGAAGGTATACCGCTAGGCACCGTGGCAATAATTACTCCAATGCCAAGTTGCCATATTCAAATTTGCGGTATTTCGCTAATGTCTGGACGAATATTCGTCATATATTCGCAATATTCACGGCCTTTTTTTTTACTATGCACCATAAACTTTGCAGGCGCAATATCGCGTGATAAAAGAGCTAAAAGAAGGGAGGGATCAATGGGGGAGATTTATCAAAACCTGTGCAGAGGAAGAGTAGTGCAGTTGCCCATAGCAACCAATCAGATTGCTTCTTTCATTTTTCACAGGCCTCTTTAGAGGCCTGTGGAAAATGAAAGAAGCAATGTGATTGGTTGCTATGGGCAACTGCACCACTCTTCCTCTGCACAGGTTTTGATAAATCTCCCCCAATATGCGCCAAAATTGGCATATGCTGGACTTGAGGCCTCCTATGACTCTGGACACACACTTAGGCACGACTTGACTGGACCTCAGCAAAGACTAAGAGAGCGAGCAGAGGCTCCACCCAGGGCTTTTATGGGGGAGACTCTGGTGGGATCCCATTGGTCACCCTTAAGTCACTTGGTCACTGATACCTCCTGGGTAACAATCACATGACAACTCACATGGTAAACAGTCTTAAAGGAGTAGTCCAGTGCTAAAAAAAACTTCAGATCACGGGGGGGGGGGGTCCGATCGCTGGGGCCCCCCAAGATCTCCTGTACGGGGCAACAGCAGCCCACGGGAAGGGGGCGTGTTGACCACTGCACTTCGGCAATCTCCGGCTCTGCCATAGCAATGGAGATCGCTGGGGGCCCCAGCGGTCGGACCCCCCGCGATATGAAACTTATCCCCTATCCTTAGGATAGGGGATACGTTTTTCAGCACTGGACTAACCCTTTAAAGATATAACACTCTTACATATATAACATAGGGATTATATACAATTACAATAAACAGATGCAAGGGGGGGGGGGCAGGGGGACACTGCAGGAGGCTGCCTGACAAGGCAGCAAGGGTACAGGGTAACACCTCCCATACTGGGCCACCACAAACTCCCCCTCTTAAACACAGCCGTGCTCGGCACCCAGTCCTGGAGGGCAGATGACTAATAGAAGCCACTGAGGCCTACTGAGAACAGCTCCTGGGGCATATTGGTGTAAGGTCCTTCACAGGTCTGATTGTGGGAAACAAAACAAAAACATGTCAATGTGGCACTTGACGAAAAATGTCCATACATGCTTTTTGTGGTAAACATGTGGGATTCATTATTAGAGATGTCGCGATTGTTCGCCTGCGAACGGTTCCCGGCAAACTTCGCTTGCTCGCGTTCGCCTCGCCGGGCGAACATATGTGAAGTTTGATCCGTCCCCTATTCATTAACATTGTGGTAAACTTTGACCCTGTGAGTCAGAGTCAGCAGACACATTACAGCCAATCACTTGCAGACCCTCCCTTCCAGACCCTCCTACCTCCTGCACGGACGCCATTTTACTTTCATTCGGCATGCTGTAGGCTTACAGAGAGGAGGGAAAGTGAAGCTGCTCCTGCTGTATAGGGAAAGCGATAGCTAGGTGGTTCATTCAGGGTCCACTACACTCCTAAACCACTAATATAACATCTGCTTTAACCCCTTTAGGACTCAGGGTTTTTCCATTTTTGCACTTTCGTTTTTTCCTCCTTACCTTTTAAAAATCATAACCCTTCACACTGCACACACTGATCTCCTATGCTGATCACTGGCGTGTATTAACACGCCTGTGATCAGCATTATCGGCGCTTGACTGCTCCTGCCTGGATCTCAAGCACGGAGCTAGTGCAAATAATCTTTGGGGTGACTGTAATGTAAATTTGAAAAAAAAAATCGTTTTTTGGCTGTAAAATAAAATTAGTCACTTCACTTCACACTTAGGAGTCTTTTGGCCTTCAGGGCTCATTGTCACACTAGTGCAAATCATCTTTCCGGTGACCGTAGTGTGGCAGAACAGTGGACCCCCCCCCCCACATGTGACCCCATTTTGGAAACTACACCCCTCATGTAATGTAATAAGGGGTGCAGTGAGCATTTACGCCCCACAGGTGTCTGACAGATTTTTGGAACAGTGGTCCGTGAAAATGAAAAATGTAATTTTTCATTTGCACAGCCCACTGTTCCAAAGATCTGTCAAATGCCAGTCGGGTGTAAATGCTCACTGCACCCCTTATTAAATTCTGTGAGGGGTGTAGTTTCCAAAATGGGGTCACATATGGGGGGGTCCACTGTCCTGGCACCACGGGAGGCTTTGTAAATGCACATGGCCCCCGACTTCCATTCCAAACAAATTCTCTCTCCCATAAGCTCAATGGCGCTCCTCCTCTTCTGAGCATTGTAGTGCGCCAGCAGAGCACTTGACGTTCACACATGGGGTATTTCCACACTCAGAAGAAATGGGGTTACAAATTTTTGGGGTAATTTGTTCCTATTACCCCTTGTAAAAATGTAACATTTTGGGAAAAAACAGCATTTTTGTGAAATTTTTTTCTTTTTTTCATTTACACATCCGACTTTAACAAAAAGTCGTGAAATACTTATGAGGTGTTAAGGCTCACCGTACCCCTTGTTACATTCCTTGAGGGATGTAGTTTCCAAAATAGTGTGCGATGTTGTTTTGGGTTTTTTTTTGGCACTGTTCTGGCACCACAGGGGGGGGGGGGGGGGGGGCATTTTCTCCCATTACCCTTTATAAAAATGGTAAATTTTGGGGGAAAAACTGCACTTTAGTTAAAAAAAATCAGACTTTAACGAAAAGTCGTCAAACACCTGTGGGGTGTTAAGGCTCACTGGACCCCTTGTTACGTTCCTTAAGGGGTGTAGTTTCCTAAATAGTATGCCATGTGGGGTTTTTTCTGCTGTTCTGGTACCA
The DNA here is from genome assembly GCF_029499605.1 of Hyla sarda. Classification (NCBI taxonomy): domain Eukaryota; kingdom Metazoa; phylum Chordata; class Amphibia; order Anura; family Hylidae; genus Hyla; species Hyla sarda. Next base: position 125,783,682 of record NC_079197.1, read on the forward strand.
TAGGGGCTTCCTAAATGGGACATGCCCCCCAAAAACCATTTCAGAAAAACTCACTCTCTCCAAAATCCCACTGTCGCTCCTTCCCTTCTGAGCCCTCTACTGCGCCCGCCAAACACTTGACATAGACATATGAGATATTTCCTTACTCTAGAGAAATTGGGTTACAAATTTTGAGGGGATATTTCTCCTTTTACCCCTTGTAAAAATTCAAAACCTGGGTCTACAAGAACATGCGAGTGTAAAAAATGAAGAATTTGAATTTTCTCCTTCATTTTGCTGCTATTTCTGTGAAACACCTAAAGGGTTAACACACTGAATTTTATTTTGAATACTTTGAGGGGTGCAGTTTTTATAATGGGGTCATTTGTGGGGTATTTCTAATAAGAAAGCTGCTAAGAAATAATAAGAAATTGCTGCTATACTTTGAAGCCCTCTGGTGTTTTCCAAAAGTAAAAACACGTCAATTTTATGATGCAAACATAAAGTAGACATATTGTATATGTGAATCAATATATAATTTATTTAGAATGTTTATTTTCCTTACAAGCAGAGAGCTTCAAAGTTAGAAAAATACAAAATTTACAATTTTTTCATAACATTTTGGAATTTTTCACCAAGAAATGATGCAAGTATTGACAAAATTTTACCACTAACATAAAGTAGAATATGTCACCAAAAAACAATCTCGGAATCAGAATGAAAGGTAAAAGCAACCCAGAGTTATTAATGTTTAAAGTGAAAGTGGTCAGATGTGCTAAAAACGCTCTGGTCCTACAGTGAAAATTGACCTGGTCCTTAAGGGGTTAATATATCAGGGGGCGTTATTAATATATAAAGGGGTATTATATATCTATCGGAGTAGCAGGCAAAAGCGAAGAAAATGAAACTTTTTCAAAGTGTCAGACCCCGTCAGGTAGTAAGTCCAACAAGTGTAGACCAAATGGATAAAAATGGCATTTATTCGGAGCACATATCAACACATTTCTGGCCCGGAATGGGCCCTTCATCAGGACAAGGTGCCTTGCAGGTGAGTGGCAGGTGTTATCTCTGGTCTCGTGCTTGCTCTTTGTTTGTCTTCCTTTTCCTTTCTTTGCACAAGTGTGTCCATGTAGTGTAGCATGGAAATAGATGTTACACTACATGGACACACTTGTGCAAAGAAAGGAAAAGGAAGACAAACAAAGAGCAACAGAGGCGTAGGAACCCCCACAAATCTGGGGGGGGGGGGTAGCATTGTAATTAGTGTGAATTCGGGTAGAAAAACAGACATGGTGCACATCTACAATCTTGTATAATGATGTGATTGCTTCTCAGCATAATATCAAAAACTAACAGGTTGTTAGTATACATTTTTGATCAAAAAGTACAAGCCCACTCGCCACGTCAAGGCCACCTATTTAGAGTGGGTCCCTAACGTCCCTAGCATAAAATGGCGCAGCACCGAGCGGCAACCACCACCGCCGCGACACCAATGCCCACAGGGGGGAACGACCCACCGGCAGAGCGGCCCCAATGCCACTCAAACCAGTCTATGGGCCGCACCCCCCCGCAGACACGGCGCCACGGCAGCGACGGACACCGCACAGCACCACACCAGTGTGAACAAGGTGTAATGGCTCACTTACCATGCTCTCCCAGTCATACTGGGAGGCTGCTAGGAAAGAAATGACCCATGTGTAGCTAACTACTACTAATATAGGGTTGGGCTGAGGGGGTGGGGAAGAGTGCAGACAACATGTTAAAAAAAAAAAAAAAAAAAGAGGGGATAGAAATCACAGTGTGAATTCGGGTAGAAAAACAGACATGGTGCACATCTACAATCTTGTATAATGATGTGATTGCTTCTCAGCATAATATCAAAAACTAACAGGTTGTTAGTATACATTTTTGATCAAAAAGTACAAGCCCACTCGCCACGTCAAGGCCACCTATTTAGAGTGGGTCCCTAACGTCCCTAGCATAAAATGGCGCAGCACCGAGCGGCAACCACCACCACCGCGACACCAATGCCCACAGGGGGGAACGACCCACCGGCAGAGCGGCCCCAATGCCACTCAAACCAGTCTATGGGCCGCACCCCCCCGCAGACACGGCGCCACGGCAGCGACGGACACCGCACAGCACCACACCAGTGTGAACAAGGTGTAATGGCTCACTTACCATGCTCTCCCAGTCATACTGGGAGGCTGCTAGGAAAGAAATGACCCATGTGTAGCTAACTACTGGTGTGGTGCGGGGCGGCGTCTGTTGCTGCCGTGGTGCTGTGTCTGCGGGCGGGTGCGGCCTATAGACTGGTTTGAGAGGCATTGGGGCCGCTCTGCCAGTGGGTCGCTCCCCCCCCGTGGGCACCTGTGTCGCGGCGGTGGTGGTCGCCGCCTGGTGCTGCGCCATTTTATGCTAGGGACGTTAGGGACCCACTCTGAATAGGTGGCCTTGACGTGGCGAGTGGGCTTGTACTTTTTGATCAAAAATGTATACTAACAACCTGTTAGTTTTTGATATTATGCTGAGAAGCAATCAGATCATTATACAAGATTGTAGATGTGCGCTATGTCTGTATTCTACTCGAATTCATATTGTGATTTCTTTCTTCCCCCTTTTTTTTGTTTTTTTGAACATGTGCTGCACTCTTCCCCACCCCCCACAGCCTAAACCTATATAGGTGGTAATTAACCACAATAGGGCCATTTCACTCCTAGCAGCCTCCCAGTCTGACTGGGAGAGCAAGGTAAGTGAGCCATTACACCTTGTTCACACTGGTGTGGTGCGGGGCGGCGTCTGTTGCTGCCGTGGTGCTGTGTCTGCGGGCGGGTGCGGCCTATAGACTGGTTTGAGAGGCATTGGGGCCGCTCTGCCAGTGGGTCGCTCCCCCCCCCGTGGGCACCTGTGTCGCGGCGGTGGTGGTCGCCGCCTGGTGCTGCGCCATTTTATGCTAGGGACGTTAGGGACCCACTCTGAATAGGTGGCCTTGACGTGGCGAGTGGGCTTGTACTTTTTGATCAAAAATGTATGCTAACAACCTGTTAGTTTTTGATATTATGCTGAGAAGCAATCAGATCATTATACAAGATTGTAGATGTGCGCTATGTCTGTATTCTACTCGAATTCATATTGTAATTAGTGTGGCTTTGCAAAATGTGGATCCATAAAAGGGGAGGGGCTTAAAGGGGCGGGACCACTTAATTTTGCATGACCATACAGGCTCCTCATCACAAGTACCTTCAGGGAGCAGTGAATTCAAGAGTAGTGTTGCTTGCGAATATTCGCAATGCGAATTTTATTTGCGAATATAGCAGTATATATTCGTAATTACGAATATTGTTTTTTTTTTTTTTTTTTTTTTCACAGTACACATCACAGTGATCCCCCCTCTCTGCTTCCAGCTTGTGTGGTGTAAAGAAGGCTCTAATACTACTGTGTGAGACAGGCGTGCGAATTTTTGCATATGCGAATTTTCGCTTATGCTAATTTTTGTATATGCTAATTTTCGCATATGCTAATTTTCGCATACGTGAATTTTCACACATGCGAAAATAAAATTTGAATATTACGAATATGCGAATTTAGCGAATATATGACGAATATTCGTCCATATATTCGCAAAATATCACGAATTCGAATATGGCCTATGCCTCTCAACACTATTCAAGAGATAGGGATTCGTCAGGACTGTGGGAGGTAGGCTGTGTGTGTGAGGTCAGGACGAGGGGTTAGTGTAGTCATCATTAACACCTTGATGAAACATGGTGTACGTGTATGCCATGGTAGCAGTCTGGGTGTATGAAGTACGCTTACTAGCTGAACGCTCTTCATTTACTGCTAATGCCGCACATGAGTGATTATGTTCCTTCCCTAATAAAAGTGTAAACAAAAAATAAACATATTGAGGGACATTTATCAATGTTTGCTTATGAATTCTTTTTTTTAGTAATTTTTTCCTTACTTTTTTTTGCTTATGTGCGACTTATTTATCAAGTGGTTTCAGCCTGTTGATAATTTTCTTTCACGTAAGCAATTTTTCCTTTTTTACTTTGGTAGTAGCTTTTTCTGCTCCATGTTTGAGCTGGAGTAAATTTAGTCAATTTTTAACCCTGTTGCGACTTTTTTTTGCGCAGTTGCGACTGTCGCAGTTAATAAATACCTGACTACCCGTAGTCCATTTTAAAATTATTACTACGTAGTTAATTTTTGGTAAACTTGCTTTTCTCGCTTTCCAGTCAAAATGTTGCACGAAAAATCGCGTAGTCGCAGTTGCGACAATTTTGCGACAATTATAGTAAAGAAAACCTGACTAAACCCGTTGATAAATGTCCATAATTTTGTGGAAATGTCCGAACTATCAAAATATGACATTAATGAAACAGCATGGTTAATGGTGTAAACGTAAAAATACCTATGTCCAGAATTGCCGATTTCTGGTCATTTTATATACCAGAAAAAGAAGGTTATTAACCCCTTAAGGACTCAGGGTTTTTCCGTTTTTGCACTTTCGTTTTTTCCTCCTTACCTTTTAAAAATCATAACCCTTTCAATTTTCCACCTTAAAATCCATATTATGGCTTATTCTTTTGCGTCGCCAATTCTACTTTGCAGTGACATTAGTCATTTTACCCAAAAATGCACGGCGAAACGGGAAAAAAATCATTGTGCGACAAAATTGAAAAAAACCCACCATTTTGTAAATTTTGGGGGCTTCCGTTTCTACGAAGTGCATATTTCGGTAAAAATTACACCTTATCATTATTCTGTAGGTCCATAAGGTTAAAATGATACCCTACTTATATAGGTTTGATTTTGTCGCACTTCTGGAAAAAATCATAACTACATGCAGGAAAATTTATACGTTTAAAAATGTCATCTTCTGACCCCTATAACTTTTTATTTTTCCATGTACAGGGCGGTATGAGGACTCATTTTTTGCGCCGTGATCTGAAGTTTTTATCAGTATGATTTTTGTTTTGATCGGACTTTTTGATCACTTTTTATTCATTTTTTTAATGGTATAAAAAGTGACCAAAATACGCTTTTTTGGACTTTGGAATTTTTTTGCGCGTACGCCATTGACCGTGCGGTTTAATTAATGATATATTTTTATAGTTCGGACATTTACGCACGCGGCAATACCACATATGTTTATTTTTTTATTTTTTTACACTGTTTTGTTTTTTTTATGGGAAAAGGGGGGTGATTCAAACTTTTATTAGGGAAGGGGTTAAATGACCTTTATTAACACTTTTTTTCGTCATTCGTCGATCGGACACCGAGGAGGCAGGTAAGGGCCCTCCCGGTGTCCGGTCAGCTGTTCGGGACGCCGCAATTTCACCGCGGTCCCGAACAGCCCGACTGAGCAGCCGGGTCACTTTCAGTTTCACTTTAGAAGCGCCGCTTCTAAAGGGTTAATACCGCACATCGCCGCGATCGGCGATGTGTGGTGTTAGCCGCGGGTCCCGGCCATTGATGAGCGCCGGGACTGACGCAATATGATGCAGGATCGCGGCGCGTAAATATACGTCCTGCGTCGTTAAGGGGTTAAAAGTGATTAAAAAGTACCATCAAAACAATTACCAATAAAGACTACAGACCACGAACCGAAAAATAAGTCCCATAAGTAAAAGTCTTATAGAAGAGGACAATTTTAAGCATTAAAACAAGTATACAAGGAGGAATAAAATCACCATACATATTACCACCATACCATTACTGACTAAATCCTGAATACTGAGACCAATATTAACAATAATATCAGTATACAAGGAACAAATTATGCCAGCACACAAAGACTGAATAATACCACCATACTGAGTAAAAACCATTATAAACAGACTAACAATACCAATAATACCAGAATATAAACAATACCAGGACCACATAATACTGCCTCATCAGGAACACACTTTACATCACACAGTGACTGACTAATGAATCATATTGTTACTGAATATAACCACTGTATACAGACCCGTATCTCCCTGTACAGTGACTATAAAGAAATAGATACCAGCTGTACACAGAATCAGTATTCACTCTGATTCACTCAGAATCACTCCCCCTGTATGAAGTGTTGGATGTGTTACCACATATATAGGCAAACTTTGCTGTTCCGAAGTCTAGGAAAGCTGGGTGAAAAAAATATGGCTGCAATTATATTTCTCACAGGAATCATCGAAAGCTGAATGATGATTCCTGTGAAAAATATAATTGCAGCCATATTTCCAAGATTTATCCATTGCTGGAGCTTACCTTTTAGGAAACTGCCTCTTCACCCGGCAGCACAGATCTACGATTGCGTTACAGCTCCTCTTTGGCGGGCAAGTAGAGCTACGCTGCAGGAACGTAGCTGTGCATAGGCAGGTCGGCTTATCCCCCAGAATTCCTCACTCTCTTAAAGTGGCAGAAATTAATTCCTAAGGGCAGGCTGCAGGTATCAGCAGGGCCTGCCAAAGAAGGAGGTATTTCACCTCTGCCCCGGCCCTATTCTACCCAAATCCCTCCTCATGCACCACTTCTACATTCAAAATAAAATCAAATATAGAACGTAGATAAGGTAATATTCCATGATCAATAATGCCTGTATGCAATATGGAAATGTATACCACCACACAATAACTAGATAATACCACCATACTGTACTGAATTAAACCACTATACACACACACAACAGTATTCCCCCATACAGTTCCCATATAGTGGTAGACAACAGCTGTACACAGGGTGTGTATACCATATAAATCATTGCAGTTACATTTAAGGACTCACAATCATATTTTTTTCTGATCAGTGTAGTCATTTTTCGTTTTCTTCTCTGTCCTCATCAGACCGCCATGTCGACTTCTTCAAGCCATAATGCCCTCCTGCACAGTAAAAGGACAGGTAAGTAAGTAGCCAGGTAGGTAGCTAACTAGATAGTTAGGTAGTCAGGTATGTAGGTAGGTAACTAGCCAGATAGGTAGGTAGCCAACTAGATGATGATTGAGAACAATCCATGACACTGGCAGGTCTCAGCTTTGCAAAGGGGGCAGTGCATGCTATAAACTCTGCAGGGTGCCCAAACTTTTGCAGACGCGATTTTTTTGTTTCCTGTTATTTTGAAAGTGTAAATGATGGAAATAAAATCTAACATTTGTTGACATATTATAAGAATGTCTAATCTGTAATTTGATGCCTTTTGGAGATTTTTCCATCTTTCCTTGGCTTCTTTATGCACATTAATACAAATGTTTACGTGGAGTGCCCAAACTTTTGATCCCCACTGTATGGGGTCTGTCAGATGCCATTGGTGTTGGATCTGGCACCACTATTATTTTTACTGTTCTGATCTTATGAAGGAGCAGAACAAAGGAAAAAAACTGTGGCGTAAACCCAGTATTAAGGCCCCCATACACATTAGAAAAAAGTCAGCAAACCCTGATGATTTAGGACAACTTTGCTAATTTGTATGGCGGCCTTCTGACTCTCCTCTGACTGCATCTTGGATTTCAAGCGCTCCTTCCTATTGTTCATGGTTACATACGCAGCCGTCAGAGGACTCTGGCAGTGGCTCAATGTTTGTTTAGCTAGAGGACAAATGCTTGACTTTCCTTTGCAACTTTCCAAAAAAGTGCTTATGCATACTAGATAAATATAATTCGAACCTGCTGCCACCCATCTAATTTTTATGGGGTTTTCCTAACGCTTTCCTGATAGCAGGTGTCAATAAAGAGAGGATCTAACATGTTGAATTTCAACATATATATATATATACCTAATTACCACCATGAGCGATGAGTCGCTACCAGACATGTCTGTCAGCAGCTTACTCTACTTTCTCCATTGAGAATACATGTATGATGGGAAGAATAACTGTTGCATGAGCATTCATCTGATAGCTACCTAAGGTGTATAGCCAGCTTAAAGGGGTACTCCGGTGGAAAACACATTTTTTTAAATCAACTAGTGCCAGAAAGTACAAGAGATTTGTAAATTTATAAAGAAAAATATATACGGTAACCAATCCTTCTAGGATTTTACCCCAAAGGGTACACAATGAATTCTAAAATAATATAGAGAAGCTTCAGTTTATATAAATTTTATTAGACATATATAAAACAATTATATAAAATTACTCTAATCCTGGCACAGATATGATAAAGGTGAATATTTCACTGGGCCCTAGTGGTATTGATCGCCTAAAAAAGGAAGACTTTATATTCTGGCAATCATAAAATATATAAAAAAATATAAAAAAATTAATATAAAAAATACCAGTCTGGAAAAAGATATTATGTCCTTCTCTGATGCAGCTAATACAATATATCTTTGCAGTAAATATATGGACAGATAATATATCCACTGTGTGGTTACTTGTTTCAGTCTTTTTGACTAATACAGGCTTTGGACTGATATGTATTGAGTGCTGCTGGTACAGCCGTTCACCATACGGTATCATTAACATTTTATTTTAATAGTTGGGATATTTACGCATGTGGCTATACCAAATATGTATATAAAATATTTTTTTTACACTTTTTGGGGGTCAAATAGGGAAAATGGGACAATTTATGTTTTTATTGTGGAGGGGGTTTTTCACATTTTTTTACAAAATTTTTTCATTTTTTTACTTTTATTTTTACACTTTAACCCCTTAAGGACGCAGGACGTAAATGTATGTCCTGGTGCGGTGGTACTTAACGCACCAGGACGTACATTTACGTCCTGTGCATAACCGCGGGCATCGGAGCGAAAAAAATTATAAAAAATGTATTAAAAGTTTTTTATATGCAAATGTGGTATCAAAAAAAAGTACAGATCATGGCGCAAAAAATGAGCCCCCATACCGCCGCTTATACGGAAAAAAAAAAAGTTAGAGGTCATCAAAATAAAGGGATTATAAACGTACTAATTTGGTTTAAAAGTTTGTGATTTTTTTTAAGCACAACAATAATATAAAAGTATGTAATAATGGGTATCATTTTAATCGTATTGACCCTCAGAATAAAGAACACACATCATTTTTACCATAAATTGTACGGCGTGAAAACGAAACCTTCCAAAATTAGCAAAATTGCGTTTTTCGTTTTAATTTCCCCACAAAAATAGTGTTTTTTGGTTGCGCCATACATTTTATGATATAATGAGTTATGTCATTACAAAGGACAATTGGTCGCGCAAAAAACAAGCCCTCATACTAGTCTGTGGATGAAAATATAAAAGTTATGATTTTTAGAAGGCGAGGAGGAAAAAATTAAAACGTAAAAATTAAATTGTCTGAGTCCTTAAGGCCAAAATGGGCTGAGTCCTTAAGGGGTTAATAGTCCCCATAGGGGACTATTTATAGCAATCATTCGATTGCTAACACTGTTCAGTGCTATGCATAGGACATTGCACTGATCAGTATTATCGGTCATCTTCTACTCTGCTCTGCTCGATCGCAGACCAGAGCAGAAGACCCCGGGAGACGGCCGGAGCAAGGTGAGGGGACCTCCGGCTGCCATGCTGGATGATCGGATTGCCGCGCCGTGATCTGTATTGATCATGGCATCTGAGAGGTTAATGGCGGACATCCGCACGATTGCAGATGTCCACCATTACGGTTGGGTCCCTGTCTGCTATCGTAGAGATGCTCGCGGTTATGCATAGGACTTAAATGTACGTCCTGGTGCGTTACGTACCAGCTCACCAGGATGTACTTTTACGTCCTGCGTCGTTAAGGCGTTAAAGCTTGTCATAGTGCAAAATAAATAAAATGAAAATGATGTTACTCAGTACATGTCTATCTCTCTCCCTCACTGTGGATGACTCATCTGCTTTTAGTCTGGGAGCAGCCTGGCAGTCTGCAAATCACTGCACAGTAGTTTTTATGCATATATTTTCTATCAGTTCCTAGTAAAGCTGGATGGTAATTAACATAGCTGTCACTATGTGGGTCATTCAGCTTTCACAGACTCTTGAATGTCCAGTCAGCTTCTTTGTCATTAGGATTCAGAGAAAGCTTTGGCTGTTCAAGCATGCTGGGAGTTGTAGTTTTGCATTGCAACAGATGGAGCTTCAATGTTTGCAAAGCAATGTGTTAGAGCAGTGTTGCCTTTAGCTGTTGCAAAACTACAACTCCCAGCATGCCCACACATCCTTTGTCTGTAGTTTTGCAAGAGCTGGAGGCACACAGCTGGAGAATACACAGCTCTAACACAGAGTTTTAGAAAGATTGTACCCCAGCTGTTACAAAACTACAACTCCCATCATGGGAGTTGTAGTTTAGGAAAAGCTGAAGGCTGCAGTGGTGCAATGGTGATCTCCTATACTGGATACCAACACACTTTACGGCTGGTATACAGTATGCTGCAAAATACAGAGTAGTCTGTCTTCATAAAGACAGATGACCCCTAGTGGTGGCTATCTTCATTTTAGATTTTTTAGTAAAATTGACATTTTTTAAAAATAAATGTATATTTAAAAAAAGTAATCTTATCAGTATTACTACAAAATATTAAAAAAAATTCAGAATGACAGTGTCTCTTTAAGCATGCACGGGGAAATCACGTGAGCATGAATGTTTTTTTTTTTTTTAAGGAAAAGGGGGATAATAGCCTCTTGAATGATTGGATAACAATGTATGGTCAGCACTCTTTTTCAGTGGGGCTTAGAGAATGGAGCGCTGGCTGAGAATGCATGCTGCCACTTCATTCATTTGGAATCTGAGCTCCATTCTTGGGATTAGAGGGGGTCCCAGACTTTGTCAGGGCTTAAAGGAATCTGTCAGCTGTATGTCCTACTAATAGCTGCAGACACTGTTGGGTAGCTGTCAGGCCAGGTTCATGCTATGAAATTTCTGGTCAAAAAAATTACGGACAGAGATTTCGAGTGCGGCCAATGCCGACTTAATCAGTCAGTACAAGGACCGCATTTACATTGAGGTTACCATAGAACAAGCTCATTGTTTTGGTGGTGGAATTTCAGTGGCGAAATCTTTACCTTTGAAATTTCATAGTGTGCACTGTGCAGAGGAATCCCATTGCAAGCACACACAGCCTTAAGGTATAAAAGCAAACTGTAGCTTTGCTAGGGATGATGGCGATCACCAAACATGTAAAATCACCTTTTTATTTCATAGCCTTCTGGCTTGCAAGCACCACCCTTGACTGAAATACATGGCCCTGTACATCAGTTAACCACTTAAGGACTCAGCCCATTTTGGTCTTAAGGACTCAGACAATTAAATTTTTACGTTTTCATTTTTTCCTCCTCGCCTTCTAAAAATCATAACTCTTTTATATTTTCATCCACAGACTAGTATGAGGGCTTGTTTTTTGCGCGACCAGTTGTCCTTTGTAATGACCTCACTCATTATATCATAAAATGTATGGCGCAACCAAAAAACACTATTTTTGTGGGGAAATTAAAACGAAAAACGCAATTTTGCTCATTTTGAAAGGTTTCGTTTTCACGCCGTACAATTTATGGTAAAAATGACGTGTGTTCTTTATTCTGAGGGTCAATACGATTAAAATGATACCCATTATTATATACTTTTATATTATTGTTGCGCTTAAAAAAAATCACAAACTTTTTAACCAAATTAGTACGTTTATAATCCCTTTATTTTGATGACCTCTAACTTTTTTATTTTTCCGTATAAGCGGCGGTATGGGGGCTCATTTTTTGCGCCATGATCTGTACTTTTTTTTGATACCACATTTGCATATGAAAAACCTTTAATTCATTTTTTATTATTTTTTTTAAATAAAATGCATTACAAAAGTAGGAATTTTGGACTTTTATTTTTTTTTTCGTTCACGCCGTTCACCGTACGGGATCATTAACATTTTATTATAATAGTTCGGACATTTACGCACGCGACGATACCAAATATGTCTATAAAAAATGTTTTTTACGCTTTTTGGGGGTAAAATAGGAAAAAACGGACGTTTTACTTTTTTATTGGGGGAGGGGATTTTTCACTTTTTTTTTACTTTTACTTTTACATTTTTTTACATTTTTTTTTACACTTGAATAGTCCCCATAGGGGACTATTCATAGCAATACCATGATTGCTAATACTGATCTGTTCTATGTATAGGACATAGAACAGATCAGTATTATCGGTCATCTTCTGCTCTGGTCTGCTCGATCACAGACCAGAGCAGGAGACGCCGGGAGCCGCACGGAGGAAGGAGAGGGGACCTCCGTGCGGCGTTATGAATGATCGGATCCCCGCAGCAGCGCTGCGGGCGATCCGATCATTCATTCAAATCGCGAACTGCCGCAGATGCCGGGATCTGTATTGATCCCGGCACCTGAGGGGTTAATGGCGGACGCCCGCGAGATCGCGGGCGTCGGCCATTGCCGGCGGGTCCCTGGCTGCGATCAGCAGCCGGGATCAGCCGCGCATGAAACGGGCATCGCTCCGATGCCCGCGGTTATGCATAGGACGTAAATGTACGTCCTGGTGCGTTAAGTACCACCTCACCAGGACGTACATTTACGTCCTGCGTCCTTAAGGGGTTAAGGGAGGATGAGACGTGAGAGTGAGCGAGGAGGTATGCCAGGCTATGGCAATTAAGCAGCTTGGCATCACCTCTTTGACACTTGGCTGAGAAATAAAAAAGAAGATTTTATAAGCAGCACCCATTATCATCTCCAGGAAAGGTACAGTGTGCTTTTATACCTCTTCACAAGTGTCTGTAGCTCTTAGCAGCAAATACAGCTGACAGATTAAAGCATACCTGTCTTAGTGCAAAAAAAAAATGTTTATGTGTCTCTGACCTATATATCCAGAGATATAAGCATTTATCTGCTGGTGAGTTACTTTTTCATTGTGCAGGCTGGAGGGGGCGTGTCAGTCTGTCTCCCTCACAGGAGCAAGCCTGTGCAGTCAGCCAATCAGTACTCTCTACTCTGTAACCCTTTCCTCTCTGGTTTTATGCTGTCATGTGTCAGAGGAAGATACTTGGAGCTTGCCTGCAGTAATCAGAAGACATTATGGTGAATTCATAACAGGATAAAATGTATAAATATAAGAATAGATCTTTATAAAATTAGTGCAATGATTTTTTAGATAAAAGTGCAGCATTTTTATGAATACATGTTCTATCTGTTTTATCTTCTCCTAGTAAAGCTGGATGCTAATCAGCATAGCTGTCACTATGTGTGTCATTCATCTTTCACAGACTCCTGAATATCTGATCAACTTCTTTGTCATTCAGGAGTCCGAGAAAGCTTTGACTATTTCAGCATGCTGGGAGTTGTAGTTTAGTAACAACTGAAGCTGCAATGTTTGTAAATAACTGTGTTAGAGCAGTGTTGCCTCCAGCTGTTTTAAAACTACAGCTCCCAGCATGTCCACACATCCTTTATCTGTAGTTTTGCATACACACAATAGAAATCTCCTATACTGGATACCGGTATGCTTTATGGCTGGTATCAAGTATGCTGTAAAATCTAGACTAGTCTGTCTGGCTAAAAGACAGGCGACCCCTAGTGGTGGCTATTTTGAGCTTGAATTTCAGGTGAAAATTTAATTTATTTTTTTTTTAACAATTAACAGGTGTATATTGTGAAATGTCATATTATAATGAGTCCTGCAATATATGAAAAGTTTTTAACAATGACAGTGCATCTTTAACTTAAATGGGAGTTGTATTTTTTGCAACAGCTGGATAACTACAGGCTTCAGGGGTACACTGTTTTCTATTAAAGTAGTACTGTAGTGGAATATAACTTATCCCCTATCCAAAGAATCCACCGTGCCATCCCCAGCAGGAAGCTGCAGCAGACACGCCCCCTCCATGTATCTCTATGGGATACATGGAGGGGATGTGTTGGCCGACGCGTCATGCGGGGACAGAACGCTCCCTTCCTGCGGACTGCTGCAGCGGTCGAACCCCCAGCGATCTACACTGCTCAAAAAAATAAGGGGAACCCTAAGATAACACATCCTAGATCTGGATGAATGAACTAATCATATGAAATACTTTCGTCTTTAAATAGTGGAATGTGCTGACAACAAAATCACACAAAAATTATCAATGGAAATCAAATTTATCAACCCATGGAGGTCTGGATATGGAGTCACACTCAAAATCAAAGTGGAAAACCGCACTACAGGCTGATTCAACTTTATGTAATGTCCTTAAAACAAGTCACAATGAGGCTCAGTAGTGTGTGTGGCCTCCACGTGCCCGTATGACCTCCCTACAACGCCTGGGCATCCTCCTGATGAGCTGGCGGATGGTCTCCTGAGGGATGTCCTCCCAGACCTGGACTGAAGACATGATGTCCCAGATGTGCTCAATCGGATTCAGGTCTGGGTAACGGGCGGGCCAGTCCATAGCATCAATGCCTTCCTCTTGCAGGTACTGCTGACACACTCCAGCCACATGAGGTCTAGCATTGTCTTGTATTAGGAGGAACCCAGGGCCAACCGCACCAGTATATGGTCTCACAAGGGGTCTGAGGATCTCATCTCGGTACCTAATGGCAGTCAGGCTGCCTCTGGCAAGCACATGGAGGGCTGTGCGGTCCCCCCAAAGAAATGCCACCCCACACCATTACTGACCCACTGCCAAACTGGTCATGTTGGAGGATGTTGCAGGCAGCAGAACATTCTCCGCGGCGTCGCCAGTGGGGAATTTGCCAATGCCAAATGTCCTGCACGGTGTTGGGCTGTAAGCACAACCCCCACCTGTGGATGCTGGCCCTCATACCACTCTCATGGAGTCTGATTCTGAACATTTGAGTGGCAAAAAAATTGAAAAACTGGAACTTTTCAAAGCGCTGGACCCCGTCAGAGAGTAAGTCCAACCAAGTCAGACCAAATAAATTTAAATAGCGTTTAATCAAGGCACATATCAACGCATTTCTGTGTCTCTCTTTTTTCTTGTCTCCTTTCTTGACCATTTGAGAGGACACATGCACATTTGTGGAGGTCATTTTGCAGGGCTCTGGCAGTGCTCCTCCTGCTCCTCCTTGCACAAAGGCGGAGGCAGCGGTCCTGCAGCTGGGTTGTTGCCCTCCTACGGCCTCCTCCACATCTTCTGATGTACTGGCCTGTCTCCTGGTAGCGCCTCAGTGTTCTGGACACTACGCTGATAGATACAGCAAACCTCCTTGCCACAGCTCGCATTGTTGTGCCATCCTCGATGAGCCACAACAACAGATTAACCCTAGAGGGTTAAGTAAATAACCTCTAAATCACATGTGCCACAAAAACACTAAAACTTAACTTTTAATGTGTTCATATAAATTCAACAAAAAAGGTGAGATACACACGTTTAAAATTACAGTACCACTAATGTCAATTGAGTATCTGGAGATCAATACTTTTGGGTCATAGCCGATATGGCCACCGTGAGTACTCAACAGTGATTACGATTGTCTATCTGGGTGATATAGTGCCACACTCGACAGGCCTATATATCTTGCCGTCTTACTACATCAGGGGATATATCTCCCTCTTGAGTGGGCTATATGGTGTGGGCACTGTATTGTAGATCAGTTAGGTATGAACACCCCCAAGATGGTGATGCCACTATATACGTGGTTCTCCCATGGGGTGCTAACGTCACTTATATATGTGACATACACTGTTTGGTTGCTCTTGGTGGCTATTCGGCACACACTGCCCGTGACCTGCTGTGCACCGCAGGAACGGCTACAAAGGCTCTCTGGCCAGTTCTGACCCTACCTATTGTTAGAATATACTAATTCAATTATTTGTTTGAGACATAGTGGACTGCAGTTAAAACCATGTGCTGTCACCCCCCGACATGTTTCGCCACAACTGTGGCTTTATCAAGGAGATGGACTGACAGCCATGGATGAGCTGCACTACCTGAGCCTATTGTGTGGGTTGTAGACTCAGTCTCATGCTTCCACTAGAGTGAAAGCACCACCAGCATTCAAAAGTGACCAAAACATCAGCCAGGAAGCATAGGAACTGAGAAGTGGTCTGTGGTCATCACCTGCAGAACCACTCCTTTTTCGGGGGTGTCTTGCTAATTGCCTATCATTTCCACCTGTTATCGGTTCCATTTGCACAACAGCATGTGAAATTGATTGTCAATCAGTGTTGCTTCCTGAGTGGACAGTGTGATTTCACAGAAGTGTGATGGACTTGGAGTTACATTGTGTTGTTTAAATGTTCTTTTGATCTTTTTGAGCAGTGTATATACTTATTCCCTATACTTCCACTACAGTATTCCTTTAACTGCGCTAGGGTACTTTGAAGCGAGCTCAACTGTGCCCATAAATATCAGATGCTATCAGCAGATGGGACTTTTTTGCTAACGACGGACATCAGCGATCATACAGCGGTCATTTAATCCATAAAGGAGTACTCCGGTGCACACTTTTTTCATGTTATCCCGTCCGGGCTGCAAAATAAAAGAAAAAACACTTTATCTTACCTGCCAACGAGCCCCCGGAGCTCCCGTACAGGTGTTTGGTCCCCGGGCTGTATTCTTCTTACTTCCTGTTAGCCCGGCACGTCACACGGAGCTTCAGCCTATCACCAGCCGAGGCGGGACATCGCTGCGGCCAGTGATAGGCTGAAGCTCCGTGTGACGTGCCGGGCTAACCGGAAGTAAGAAGAATACAGCCCGGGGACCGAACACCTGTACCGGAGCTCTGGGGGCTCGTTGGCAGGTAAGAGAAAGTGTGTTTTCTTTTATTTTGCTGCCCGGACGGGATAACATGAAAAAAGTGTGCACCGGAGTACTCCTTTAAGATGCTGTTATCAATGCTGATCATGGCATCTTAAAGCGTACCTGTCAGATCCAACAAATTTTTATATATATATATATATATATATATATATATATATATATATATATATATCACTCTTTTAATTTAGCTCACTAGTCTGAATTCCTCTCAAAGGGAGGGGGCGTGGCCTCACTGTGCAGGTCTCCGCCCCCTCCCCCAGTATGCTGTCTGCTCACATCTCCCCTAACATTAGCAAAACTATAACTCCCAGCTTGTCCTCACTGACAGTAGCGGGACACAAGCTGACAGTAGGAGGATTTTTCCTCCAGCTGTGATCCCTGCGCTCACAGCTGTCAATCAAGGAAGTGTGTCCATGACATAGGTGATGACGCATGGACACAGCAGGACCAGTATATGTCCAAGCAGGCAGGGGGGCAGTTGTTTGACTGGCTTTTTCAGTATGAAATACTGAATATTTTCTAATGAAAGCAATTGCAAAACCTATTGGTTATACATGCTTTACAACATATCAAAAGTTTTTGTATCTGACAGTGCCCATTTAAAGTCCAAATGACAGTTGTCAGTGGGTTAAGAAATCTAATCGGGACCTTCCTTGTATAGTGCAGTGGTCCCGACCTTCCAGGTCTCCTGCTTACCTCCATGCTGCTCTGTGTCTTTTTTTAAATACAGTCTGCCAAAGGTGGACTTTACTAGCAGAACCCCAATAGCACTGATCAATTATATGCTATAGTATAGCATTGAACAGTGTAAGCAATTCAAAGATTGCTTATAATAGTCCCCTATTGGGACTGACTTCTTTTTTTTTTTTTACAAAAAAATATAAAGTAAATAAAATAGATTTTTTTAAGTATATATAAATAAGCCCCTCCTCTATTCAAAATTCAAGTCTCCCCCTTTTCCCATTTAAAAAAAAAAAAAAAGAATGTAAACAAAAATGACCATAAACATATTTGGTATTGCCATGTGCAGAAACCTTTATAATGCTAACAAAACTGCACAGTGAATGGTGTAAATGTAAAAAATTGCCAGAACTGATTTTTGCCAGAACAGATTAGCTGTGGTACACCACTGCAAATCTGATGAAGGGGTAGTTTCACCCCGAAATGCGTCATTGTTTTAATGCTGTACATCCAATAAAGTTGCTGCACATTACCACTTTATGACCTGAATGTGACTACTTCTTCTGGGATCCTGAGTGCCTGCTGCTAAGGTTGTTTTTCCATCTATTCGTACCCCATTTAAAGGGGCATAGAGGATTATTGAAGCTCGTCTCCATTGTAGTGGATAGAACTGAGCTGAAATACCATCCACAACTTGTGGATAAGGGTGATGCTGTTTTTTGGAAGAGGGCAGCCATGTTTTCCTTTTCTAGACCAGTGGTCTCCAAACTGTGGACCTTCAGGTGTTTCAAACTACAGTCATGGAAAGGCATGCTGGGAATTGTAGTTTTGCAACCAGCACTTCCCCTACATAGAGGTGTAACCATTGCAGATCTGTGCTCGGTTATTTCGAGCACTTTAGGAATGATAGTATAAGGAAATGAATCCTGACATGTTCCTGGACGACTAGAACAAAATCACAGGAAAGTATTTTTATTCAACTGCAAAAGCTTCCATTCCAGGTAATTAGCCTGCCAACCACAATATGGCGCCATCCGCACGCAGTTGATTGGCCGGCAGGACGTCAAACGTCAACGTACGCCGTCTCAGCTGTGTGACGTCACTGACAGCGACCGCCGGCTATTTGCGGTAGTATCTGGAAGTGGAGGCGCTCCGGGGACATGGCGTCTTCAATCTGGAAAGGGCTGGTCGGGGTCGGGCTCTTTGCTTTGGCACACGCGGCTTTTTCAGCGGCTCAGCGTAAGTCGTGGGCCCCGGAGGAGAAGGGTTGTCACCGGAGGGGCGAAGGGAATAAGCGGCGGCAGTGGGGCAGGCCTCGCAGGCCGGGGGGGAGGGGAGAGGAGAGGCCAGCTGGAGTCACTGGGGGTAGTGCCCGACTGCCTGCTCTACAGCATTGTCTTCTGGGCACTATACACACAGTGGCCATAGGGGGCAGTGCAGAGTACAGGGCGATCCTACGGCTCAGCTGTCATATTCTTACAGCTTACCACCGTGTTAAAGACCTCTGCTTGCTTCCATGGAATGGAAACATTAGTTATTTAGATTCAGGAGCAGTGGTCTTCAACCTGCGGACCTCCAGATGTTGCAAAACTACAACTCCCAGCATGCCCGGACAGCCAACGGCTGTCCGGGCATGCTGGGAGTTGTAGTTTTGCAACATCTGGAGAACCGCAGGTTGAAGACCACTGCAGTGGAGCCGCCTGACCACGTCCTGCTGGTGTGAGGGCAAAGGGCTGTGTGGTACCATTGGAATCGGAAGTGATACATATTGTGGCGGGAGGGCACACTGGCACACAGGGGCTATAGCTTTAGTGGGCACATATAAAGTATTGGCACGTGTGGCTCTGAGTGCTGGAATAGATCTCGAGCTGATTTACACCAGGTTTTTTTGTATAACTATTTGGTGGGCTGTGGAAAGCAGAAAGGTGGTATGATCGGTACAAGATTCAGGGCCACATAGAGGCTTGTGCCAACATTTGTGACTTGTGTGCCACAAATCTGGCAAACAGCTCTTAAAGGGGAACTCCAGTGAAAATAACGTATCGCTTATCCACAGGATAGCAGAGGAAGAGCGTCCAGAGGAATAGCAACCAATCAGATTCCTTCTTTTTCAGAGGCCTTCCTAACAATAAAAGGTGATCTGATTGGTTGCTATGGGCAACTGCTCCATTTTTCCTTGGTAAATCTCCCCCCTATTGTCCTAACAAAAAGAAGCTATTACCATGGCATCAAAGTAAGCGCCCATCCTGCCAGTTTTACTCCTCACATGCTGCTGTCAATAGACCCTGACATGTGAATGTTTGCCAGAGGCCGGCAGCACCCCACAACATACAGGAATGTAGGGTGTTGGTGGTTACCATGGCAGCCAGGAGGCCTGATCTCTGCCTATTAGGCCATATTAGAGGCACATCCTAATAGATTACTTGTCAGTGTAATGCCAACAGGCATCTAGTTATTTCAGTGCTGTGGAATAGTATGTATTAGGCTGCATGCACACCACGATTTTGTTATACAGTTCCCGTATAAGGTTTCAAGTTAAAAACCATATGGAACTGTATAGAAAACCGTTTGCATTGACTTAACATTGTAAACTGCATGTCAAACGCATCATCCGGTTTAGTCCGTTTTGCATCCTGTACGGTTTTGTCCAGTTTTTTTATCCGTACCCAAAACTGTAGTCTAACACGTTTTATGGTCCGGGTGAAAAACTGTATTAAAGGACAACTGCAGCACAGTATACACTTATCCCCTATCTACAAGATAGGGGATAAGTGTTTGATCGCGGGGGGTCCGACCGCTGGGACCCCCCTCGATCTCCCTAACGGGGTGCCGCCATTAGCGCTCATAGTGAGTGCTGAAGGCGCGTAGCGTTGACCTAGAGGTCGACGGTGAAGCTCCGTCTCCTCCTTGTCCCAATACAGTTCTATGGGGGAGACAGGGAGGCAGGAACACTGCCTCCCCGCCTCTCCCATAGAGATGTATGGAGGAGGCGTGCCGGCTGCAATGTCATGCTGCGGCGGCACGCCCCCTGCACGGGAGAGCCACGGCCCCGTACAGTAGATCACAGGGGGTCCAAGCGGTCAGACCCCCCCCCCCCCCCCCCCCCCCGCGATCAAACACTTATCCCCTATCCTGTGGATAGGGGATAAGTGTTCATTACGCTGCAGATGTCCTTTAAACCGTATACTTTTTTTTTTTACATGGAAGTCAATGGGAACCTTACAGAACTGTGAATTTCAATCAAACAAGTGAAACTTTATTCAAAATGGAGTGAAAAGTTATAGGACAACTGTAGTGGTACACATTTATATATGCCCGTGCCTCAAAAATAAACTCATACATACCTTCCTACGAGCTCCCGTTGGTCCGGCACAGGCCTCACGGTCCGGCAGTGCTAACGTCATTCCACTTCCTGGGGACGGGGAGGCCGCAGAGCCGTCTGCGTATCACCGGCCGTAGCGATGTCCTGCCCCGGTCTGTGATAGGCTGAGCCCACTGTCATGTAAGAAGCCGGCCAGAGCTCCTTACATTACAGTGGGCTCAGCCTATCACAGGCTGGGGCGGGACATCACTACGGCCGGTGATAAGCCGACGGCTCTGCGGCGTCCCCGTCCCCAGGAAGTGGAATGATGTCAGCACTGCCGGACCGTGAGGCCTGTGCCGGACCAACAGGGGGCTCGTAGGAAGGTATGTATGAGTTTATTTTGTTTGTTTTTGAGGCCCGGGCATATATAAATGTGTACCACTACAGTTGTCCTTTAAAAACGTATACAGTTTTTTCTTAAAAAAAACGGTTGCAACCGGACATCATTTTTCTAACCATATACGGTTTTCAACCGTATATGGGTTAAAATTTGTCTACACTTTTTGATACAGTTTAGTAAGGTTTTGAGGAATCCGTTTTTCATCCAAAACCTGATACGGGAAACTATATTGTAAAAACGTGGTGTGAATGCAGCCTTATAAAGCATAATGGCAATAACATCACTGTAGGACAATAAATAAATACAAAATAATAAAGTATTTTACAAAGGCCTTGTTGGTTTCTGCAGGATGTTAGATGTATCTGTTGGTATCCTGTCAAAAAAGGGTGCTGGCGCACACTGTAGCGTACCGAAGCGGGTAC
Organism: Hyla sarda; assembly: GCF_029499605.1. Taxonomy (NCBI): domain Eukaryota; kingdom Metazoa; phylum Chordata; class Amphibia; order Anura; family Hylidae; genus Hyla; species Hyla sarda. The sequence continues at coordinate 125,805,126 of NC_079197.1, forward strand.
CATTTCTTTTCGGTCTGCTGCCCACTAGTATTCGTTTGTCAGGGTACAATAGTGCAGCAGGCTATGCTATTGTGTTCGGTCAACTTAGCATTTACTAGCGGGAAGCTGCCCTGAAATGACCGGGGCCTGCTACAGTATATGTTGGCTTCCCTTGTTTGACGTGATGCTGACGGATACCTCTTAACATACAGCAGAATGGGCGTCTCCCTCATCCCCCTACAAACAGAAATGAATCAGTTTGGAGATATATCCATCATATACAGCTGGGTGTCACTGCTAGCCGACCAATCCCTGGTCCACCTACAGTAATACATATTTCTGGAATAAAACCTTGCTGTGTACATGCCCATAAAGCATTGCTCTGCACCCATCCGCTTCTCTGCAGTGCATGGTCTGCGCAGTCTTTAGATTTGACATAAGGCTGTAATTACGAACCATAATGTAATGTATTAGCCATTGATTCATAGTTTCCACACAACTTATCTATTCCTGAAGAAAGTGCCACAAGAAAGTGCCCCCTCATTGTGCACTTCCAAGATGGAGTTTTTGTGTCATTTCTTTTTTTTTATGTGACTAAAGGATTTCTATTGAAGACTTAGGGGGGACAACAACGTTAAACCTGGTTCGTTCGTTCCCCCCCCATGGAAGTCTAAGCATGCTGCCACTTAAAAACTGCTGCTAATACAAAAACGCCAATAGAAAGGGAAAAATGCCAAGTGGATTTAACATTTCATATTTCCCTATTGACTTTCACCTAACATCTGGACTCTGCATTTGGCCAAAAAAACACAATGCAGTGTTTTGTTTTTTTCCATGAACCCTTGGTTTTAAAGGGGTACTCCAGTGGAAAACTTTTTTTTTTTTTATCAACTGGTGCCAGAAAGTTAAACAGATTTGTAAATTACTTCTATTAAAAAATCTAAATCCTTATTAGCTGCTGAATACTACAGAGGAAATTCTTTTCTTTTTGGAACACATTGCTCTCTGCTGACATCATGACCACAGTGCTCTCTGCTGACATCTCTGTCCATTTTAAGAACTGTCCAGAGTAGGAGAAAATCCCCATAGCAAACATATGCTGCTCTGGGCAGTTCCTAAAATGGACAGAGATGTCAGCAGACAGCTCTGTGTTCCAAAATGAAAACCATTTCCTATGTAGTATTCAGCAGCTAATAAGTACTGGAAGGATTAAGTTTTTTTAATAGAAGTCATTTACAAATCTGTTCAATTTTCTAGCACCAGTTGATTTAAAAAAATTTAAAATAAAAATAAGTTTTCCACCGGAGTACCCCTTTAATGGAATTCTGCTGCACTGGGCACATGGCAGATGTTTCTGCAGAGGAAATCCCTATTCCAGAATCCACAGAAAGAATTGACTTGTCGGATTCTGCTTGGAAATGCATTGCTGTCTATGAGAGCCCACTGTAACGAGATTCCGCAAAACTTTCGGTCTTGTGAACCAGGCCTAATAGTCACTCTGCTTTCTAAGGGTTTTGGTTCCACAGAGAATTCCAGACTTTTACAGGACTTTAACCCCTTAAGGACTCAGCCCATTTTGGCCTTAAGGACTCAGACCATTTAATTTTTACGTTTTCATTTTTTCCTCCTCGCCTTCTAAAAATCATAACTATTTTATATTTTCATCCACAGACTAGTATAAGGGCTTGTTTTTTGCGCAACCAGTTGTCCTTTGTAATGACATAACTCATTATATCATAAAATGTATGGCGCAACCAAAAAACACTATTTTTGTGGGGAAATTAAAAAGAAAAACGCAATTTTGCTAATTTTGGAAGGTTTCGTTTTCACGCCGTACAATTTATGGTAAAAATGATGTGTGTTCTTTATTCTGAGGGTCAATACGATTAAAATGATACCCATTATTACATACTTTTATATTATTGTTGTGCTTAAAAAAAATCACAAACTTTTAAACCAAATTAGTACGTTTATAATCCCTTTATTTTGATGACCTCTAACTTTTTTATTTTTCCGTATAAGCGGTGGTATGAGGCCTCATTTTTTGCGCAATGATCTGTACTTTTTTTTGATACCACATTTGCATATAAAAAACTTTTAATACATTTTTTATAATTTATTTTTAAATAAAATGTATTTAAAAAAAAGTAGCAATTTTGGATTTTTTTTTTTTTTTACGTTCACCATACGGGATCATTAACATTTTATTTTAATAGTTCGGACATTTACGCACGCGGCGATACCAAATATGTCTATTAAATTTATTTTTTACGCTTTTTGGGGGTAAAAAACGGACGTTTTACTTTTTTATTGGGGGAGGGGATTTTTCACTTTTTTAAAAAACATTTTTCTTTACACTTGAATAGTCCCTATAGGGGACTATTCATAGCAATACCATGATTGCTAATACTGATCTGTTCTATGTATAGGACATAGAACAGATCAGTGTTATCGGCGATATTCTGCTCTGGTCTGCTCGATCACAGACCAGAGCAGAAGACGCCGGAAGCAGGAAGGTGAGGGGACCTCCGTGTGGCGTTCTGAATGATCGGATCCCCGCAGCAGCGCTGCGGGCGATCCGATCATTCATTGAAATCGCGCACTGCCGCAGATGCCGGGATCTGTATTGATCCCGGCCCCTGAGGGGTTAATGGCGGACGCCTGCGAGATCGCGGGTGTCGGCCATTGCCGGCGGGTCCCTGGCTGCGATCAGCAGCCGGGATCAGCCGCGCATGACACGGGCATCGCTCCGATGCCCGCGGTTATGCACAGGACGTAAATGTATGTCCTGGTGCGTTAAGTACCACCGCACCAGGACGTACATTTACGTCCTGCGTCCTTAAGGGGTTAAGGGAAGGCTGCATTCACATGATGTTAATGTCCTACGAGGACTGGATCCAGCTGGGAATTGTGCAAACCGGACGCTCCTGTATCCCAGCTGGCCCCGCATCTCATTCATTTGAATGAGCCATTTGGAGTCAGATAGCGACTCCGGTCGGCTCATTTTTGCCCCGTATCCGGTTTTGGGACCGGACTGAAAACCATGATATGCTGTGGTTTTCAGTCCAGCCAGAAAACTTGATACTGGGCAAAAATGAGCCGACCGGAATCACTATCTGACTCCAGTTGGCTCATTCAAATGAATGAGATGCACCTGGATCTGGTCCCCATATGAAATAAATGTAGTGTGAACCCAGCCGAGAGTTCGCCATGTATAACGCTTGGCAACGTGTCCTACAGTGGGGCAAAAAAGTATTTAGTCAGCCGCCAATTGTGCAAGTTCTCCCACTTAAAAAGATGAGAGAGACCTGTAATTTCCATCATAGATATACCTCAACTATGAGAGACAGAATGAGAACAAAAATCCATAAAATCACATTCTCATTTAAAAAAAAAAATTTGCTAATTATGGTGGAAAATAAGTATTTGGTCACCTACAAACAAGCAAGATTTCTGGCTCTCACAGACCTGTAACTACTTCTTTAAAGGGGCACTCCGGCCCTGAGACATCTTATCCCCTATCCAAAGGATAGGGGATAAGATGTCTCACCGCTGGGGACCCCCGCAATCTTGTATTCGCCACCAACGGGTGGCGACCACGGGGCCGGAGTGTCGTGACATCACGACTCCGCCCCTGTGTAACTTTACCCCCCGCCCCCACTATGCAAGTCTATGGGAGGGGGTATTGAGATGAACTTTTGTTATTGACCAAATAGTTATTTTCCACCATAATATGCAAATAAATTCTTACAAAATCTGTGATTTTATGGATTTTTTTTTCTCATTCTGTCTCTCATAATTGAGGTATATCTATGATGAAAAGATGAGGCCTGTAATTTTCAAGTGGGAGAACTTGTACAATTGGTGGCTGATTAAATACTTTTTCCCCCACTGTATATGGTAAAATGTTCTTCCTCACCATCCCTGGGAGATATAAAGTGGAAAATCTTCCCCGCTGACCTGTAAGTAGTCCCCTGGGCAGGGAGCTATACTACTTGGTGTTCTCCTGCTATAATCACCCCCCCCCCCAGCCTAGGCATAGCCTGCGTCATTGCTCTGCTTAGGGAGTAGTACTGAGCACTGTCAATCAGGCACAGATTAGTCGGAGAAGACAGGACTAGATGAGTGTAGCCCCCCACCCAGGGGACACTTCCTAGCTCTATATCCTCACCATCTCTGCAGGCCTCTTACATGCCTCACATCAGGCAGATTACATGCTACTCTTCTTGGTGGGTATTCTGCACAATGGATAATATGAAACGTGTTCTTTTTGTTTTCAGATCGTTCTTACATGAGATTGACTGAAAAAGAAGATGAAACGTTACCAATAGATGTAAGTAGTAGTTCCCTTTTGTTAGGCCATTTACTTTTACATATGAGCAGTGATGTGAGCTGAAATTGTAACGTCTCTGTAGGTAACAAAGAGGCGACATTGGAAGGAAAATAGAACAATCATTAAAGGGGTACTCCAGTGGAAAACATTATTATTATTTCTTTAAATCAACTTTCCAAAATGTCCCAAGAAATTAAACGGATTTGTAAATTACTACTATTTAAAAATCTTAATCCTTCCATACTTATCAGCTGCTGTATTCTCCACAGGAAGTTGTGTACTTCTTTACTCTCTGACCACAGTGCTCTCTGCTGCCACCTGTCTGTGTCAGGAACTGTTCAGAGTACAAGCAAATCCTTATAGCAAACCTCTCCTGCTCTGGACAGAGGTGTCAGCAGAGAGCACTGTGGTCAGACTGGAAATGACTACATAACTTTCTGTAGTATACAGGAGCTGATAAGTACTGGAAGGATTAAGATTCTTAAATAGAAGTAATTTACAAATCTTTTTAACTTTCTGGCACCAGTTGATTAGAAAAAAACAGTTTTCCACTGGAGTACCCCTTCTAATATCCTTTAAACTATCTCTGGGATTTATTAGGTCTGAGCTGCTATACTGAACGCATGAAAAAAGGACAGTAAGGGCCTATTCACACAGCAGAATTTCAACTTGTGGAATTCCACCTCAAATGAAAGCCCAATAGACTTGTATGGGATACCACACTTCCGAATTTCTGCACCAATTCCTCACAAAATTCACACAAGCCAGAAACCACCCAAGGAAGCGGAATTGGTGCGTAAATTCCGCCTGTGTGAATAGACCCTAAGGGTCTATTCACATGGGCGGAATTTCAGCACCAATTCCGCTTCCACTTCCTTGGGTGGTTTCTGGCTTGTGTGGAATCGGTGCGGAAATTCAGAAGTGTGGAAATTCAGAAGTGTGGAATTCTATAGAAGTCTATTGGGCTTTCATTTGAGATGGCAAGCGGAGTTCCACAAGCGGAAAATCTGCCCGTATGAATAGACCCCAAGTGTTGAATCTGGAAAAGAAAGCAGACTTAAAAAAAATTTTTTTATTTTTTTTATTGCATTCAAATTTTTAAAGACAAAATTAAAAATCCAGATTTTTGCCGGACCCTACCCCTTTTGTTTACTCTACAATCAATACTCTACTTGATTTGGTGCCCCATTTAAGCGCTGTTTCCTTTCCATGTCCTGGCATCTCTCATGGTGAGCCTTTGGAAGGAGTCATTGTGGTTGTAAGGTAGTAAATATTTTACCCGTTTGCTTGGTGTATTGTTTGCACAGTTGCTCAAAATTTACCAAAAAGGCGCACGGGACTTCAAAGATTGGTTTAAATGTGTATTCCAGAAATAAAAAAATAGGCCTTTTTTTCTTTCAAAGACAGCGCCCTCCTTGTCTCCACTTTGGGTGTGATGTTACAACTTGGCTCCATTTGCTTCAATTGAACTGAGCTGCAGAACGACACCCAGCCTGGAGACAAACAGCAGGTTTGAAAGAAAAAAGGCCTGTTTTTTTTATTCCTGGAATACCCCTTTAAGTTTTGTGCTCTGGCATCTGACACTATTGTACGTGTCCTATTAGGGGGCGTACGTTTGCACAAAAAAGTTGGCTTTGTGCAAAAAAATTTACTTCTAAATTTAACTTGCACAAATAATAAAAAGTGGTGTGCGGTGCACCAAACAGTCGTCAACTTTGAAAGATGTTCTGAAAATTGCGCAAAAAATGCAGTTGTGCAAAATTAGCAGGGATATTTAGAACATTGAAGTGGTGTAAGGCCAATGATAAATGTCCCCCTATTGTGTGTAAAAGGTGGTGTATGGCTCTGTCCTGGGAACCATGAGGAATTGGTGCTGGATCAGGTTATGGGAAGAAGACCGAATCAGTGGGGGAACTGTGCCAAAGATAAAGGGAGCAAATAGGCTGGTGGATCTGCGGACTTATTCTTGTTTATTCCCATGATGCCACGTTGCTTCTGGTAAACGCATCGTTTGCTGCAGTCCTAAATATGTTATTTTTTTCCATTGCAGATAGTCCTACAGACCTTACTGGCATTTGTAGTCGCATGCTACGGCATAGTACACATCGCTGGAGAGTTTAAAGACATGGACGCCACTTCAGAGCTGAGGAATAAGTATGCATGTTTCCATTAGTCAGGTTTGGGGGTAGCAAGCACTTGGGGGGTCAGATATTACAAGTTATGGATACTAGATTTATGGGGCTAAAACACTGATCCAGGGATTTATCCTTAGGAAAGCTGCCTTCACTTTTCGGTTGTGGTGCAGGCAGCATGAAAGTGATGACAGCTTATCATACAGCTTTGATGTTAAAGGGGTACTCCGGTGGAAAACTTTTTTTTTTTTTTAATCAACTGGTGCCAGAAAGTTAAACAGATTTGTAAATGACTTCTATTAAAAAAATCTTAATCCTTCCAGTACTTATCAGCTGGTGAATACTACAGAGGAAATGGGTTTTCTTTTTGGAACACAGAGCTCTCTGCTGAATCACGAGCTCAGTGCTCTCTGATATCTCTGTCCATTTTAAGAACTGTCCAGAGTAGGAGAAAATTCCCATAGGAAACATATGCTGCTCTGGACAGTTCCTAAAATGGACTGAGATGTCAGCAGAGAGCACTGTGCTTGTGATGTCAGCAGAGAACACTGTTCCAAAAAGAAAAGTTTCCTCTGTAGTATTCAGCAGCTAATAAGTACTGGAAGGATTAAGATTTTTTTAATAGAAGTAATTTACAAATCTGTTTAACTTTCTGGCACCAGTTGATTTAAAAAAAAAAAAAAAAAAAAAAAAATACATTTCCACCAGAGTACCCCTTTAACTAACAGGTTTCTAGAGAGCAGTGTTTCCCAACCAAAGTGCCTCCAGCTGTTGCAAAACTACAACTCCCAGCATGCCCGGACAGCCGTTGGCTGCCCGGACATGCTGGGAGTTGTAGTTTTGCAACGGTTAGAGGCACCCTGGTTGGAAAACACACTGCCATAGAGTGAATGGTACTAATTGCAGATCGCTCTATCTTGCAGCAGTAATAGAAACATAGGTAAACTGGGTTATTTTATCTTGCACTTTGTTGGCAAGAGAATCTGGAGGATCCAAGTTGCTCTCTATGGCAGCGTAAAGATACTGGGCTATCACTGATGTGGTGCAGTATACAACATATTTTGTTTTTCTTTTCTTCAAAGGACGTTTGATACTTTAAGGAACCACCCGTCATTCTATATTTTCAATCACCGGGGACGAATAATGTTCCAACCCCCAGAAACAGAAGAGCCCCATCAAAATCAGCCAGGCCTCATATCCAACGCATCACTGAAGTTACGAAAACTAGAAGCAATGCAACGCTGAATACAGAACCGATTTTTACAGATGACTATAGAACAGAACATTGTGATAACATCAGAGTCTGGGGGTGTAAACTCTTTTTTTTTTTTTTTTTTTTTTTTTCTTTTCTGGAGCAGTATTTATATTGATCTTCCAGACTTTATAAAAATGGAAAAATAAGGACTTAATTTGTATACTTCTGAGGAGGACTGTGTAGTGGTCGAGCAACGCACTGTAACTTATTGCTGCGATTATGCTGTAAAGTTGTCTTTTATCTTGGAAATAATACCCAATACTGCAGCTCGAATAAATTGGCTTGAATAAAGAGAAAACGGTGAGGTTTGTCCAGAATATGTATGTGGTTTATACAGAAAAGTCCCTCCAGCCAGAAAAGGGCCTCCATACTTGTTGCTGCTCTGTAATAGTCATTCATCCGCATGTAATCATTAACCGCCGAGGAGGAGGAGGAGGAGGTCATACACTGACACCATCACCAGCCGCCTGCAAGCTGTGGAACTACAACTCTCAGCTTGCTGTGACAACATGTAGCTATCAGGGCATACTGGGAGTTGTAGTTTTCACAATAGCTGGAGATCCATAGTTACAGGTGAATTAGGTTTATTTAGAATCTTTCCTCCCTTCTTTGTGCAGAAAAAGATCCTTTTAAGATGAGTTGGTTAATGGTTTTCCTTCTATTAATTTGTGATTAGACATTATTGCATTATGCCTGTATGTTGTTGGCTCTGGACAATATGCTGGCGTTCTGTTATTTTTGCTTTTCTTTAAAACAACATGAACTTCGAACCAGATGGACTTAAATAAAAGAACAGTCACTGACCCAGGTGGTGTTGTCAAAGCATTCTTTAAGTATAATAATATAAAGTAGAGAAAAGATGGTGGCTATGGCACCTAACGGTCTGTTAAACAATGCAATGAATAGAATTATAAGAGGTCCCACAATTATCCAAGAAAATGTATAGTGGTAGTCCATATACATGAAGAATGTCCTGCGTAACAGTGGTGCCTGGACAGAATAAATGCAGTACAAAAAATGCCAGTAATAAAGAAAAGGGGTCCGGCAACTCACAGTAAGACGCTAGCTGCTAATCGACACGAGGTCCGTCCATGGGGCAGGAGAAGGTGAGGGAAGCTCAGGAGGCGTTTAACCGGTTGATTTCGTGCACATGCACTTCATCCGGCCTCTGAGAAGAGGCCGGATGAATTGCATGTGCACGAAATCAACCGGTTAATCGCCTCCTGAGCTTCCCTCACCTCCTGCCCCATGGATGGACCTCGTGTCGATTAGCAGCTAGCGTCTTACTGTGAGTTGCCGGACCCCTTTTCTTTATTACTGGCATTCTTTAAGTATCACTGGGAAACCAAGAAGATACAATGGGGCGTCCCACCGGCAGCAAATTCAGTAGATGTGTCTCACGATAGACTGGTAATGTAACGGGTGAAGTGCAGGTTTGGGTGCTGCTCCTGATATTGACACTGAGATCTCCTCTTTTAGGACACAATGCCATTGATGTGGTGCACAATAGTGTATATGGACCTCAATTGGGTTTGTGTGGGGTTGCAGGGACCAGAAAGGGAGGTCTCTATGGAGGTGGAGACTATATACCGTATATATTTGAGTATAAGCAGAGTTTTTCAGCACAATTTTTCATGCTGAAAACGCCCCCCTCGGCTTATACTCGAGTGAACTCTCCACCTGTCAATCCCTTCTCAGTGGTCTTCAACCTGCGGACCTCCAGATGTTGCAAAACTACAACTCCCAGCATGCCTGGACAGCCATCGGCTGTCCGGGCATGCTGGGTGTTGTAGTTTTGAAACCTCTGGAGGTCCGCAGGTTGAAGGCCACTGCGGCCTTAATCATCCCCCTTTTGTTTTGTACTCGCCTCCCCTCGGCGTGAAGTTAGGGTGAGCTGGTCCGGGCCATCTATGCTGCAGGGACCGTCCGGTGGGGAGGATTAGTCGTTGCGGGATGTCCATTTTCACCAGGTGGCCCTCTTCTCTGCTCCGGGCCCGGACTAGTGACGTTGCCTTGACAACGACGCACAGGGACGTTGCGCATGAACGTCCCTGTGCGTCGTCGTCAAGGCAACGTCACTAGTCTGGGACAGGCGCGGAGAAGAGGGCCCCCCCGGTGAAAATGGACAGCCTGGAATGACTAATCCTCCCCATCGGACGGTCCCTGCAGCATAGATGGCCCGGACCAGCTCACCCTAACTTGAGGAGAGTACAAAACAAAAGGGGGGGGGGGGCTGGATGATGATGATGAAGGCCGCAGTGGCCACAGCCGATGGCTGTCCGGGTATGCTGGGAGTTTTAGTTTGGCAACATCTGGAGGTCCGTAGGTTGAAGACCACTGATTAAGGGATTGACAGGCGGTGATGATGAAGGGGGGGGGGGAGATGATGGGGGTCTGGATGATTACATGGGGGGGGGGGGGTGATGATGTATTTCCCACCCTAGGCTTATAGTCGAGTCAATAACTTTTCCTGGGTTTTTGGGGTGAAATTAGGGGCCTCAGCTTATATTTGGGTCGGCTTATACTCGATTATATACGGTAATAGTATATAGTTGGGTTTTAGACATGCTGGTGGGGGAATAAGGTAAAGATGTTGATGACAGGAATCTGACACTTTTTGGTTTAAATAATTTTTATTGGATTTTTTTTTTTTTGAGAAATTTACAACAAAGGAAGGATGGCCAAAGAAAACAACGTGGCCAAGGAACAATACATAACAAATATAACACAGTTATATAAATATTACTAAAGCAATCACTCAGCTGTATTTAGAAATATTAATTTGCAGAATCATGTGTTTGGATGTTGCGGATATTATAGACATATCCGGTAGATCATTATAGGTAATCTTGAAAAATAAAAATGTCACATAAGCAGTTTTAAAGTATTTTATAGTCATACCTATAACTCTGCAGCGAAGAATAGGATTTTTCATGACTAGATCCCGTAGTCCTCCCCTCTCCCGTCACAGGAAGACCTACCGGAAATATGTGCAAAGTGTGACACCCAGTAATCATAAGTAGTAATGGGTAGTTAGAGTAGTACCATTTAATAATATAGGGTGAACATTTAATGGAATGGATCCCAGAACAGCATGAAATCTAATAAAACCGTGATAGAAGTGATGTGCATGGTTAATTAGCAACACCTAGGCCAGTGGATAGTGCTTCGTCCAGGTCTTCCATCTCGACTCGCAGGTCCGTCTGTTGTTTAGCTTCCAAGCGTACGTCGTTTCGTAAAAACAATTGGACTTCACTGCTTCTATAATGTTGGCTGTAGAAGGGACAGAAGAGGATAGGCTATTAGGATATGGCATAAAGGTGTTCTATAAGCGGCGTCTGCTGTGTGAAGGCCGATGTTTAAATGTACAAGTTTGCTGGATATGTATAATGACTTGTGTGAAACCAGTTGTACTAATTCCTCCACACCTTTTTTCAATGTGTGAAGTGCAGGACATGACCAGAAAATGTGAATTATGGTGCCTGTCAACCTGCATCCCCTCCAACATAGTTGGGAACATGAGGGGATCATGTAATGCAATTTGGCCGGGGTATAGTACCACGTAGATACCATCTTGAAAAATAGTTCTCTATGGTTTATACACGATGTGTTTATTTAAAGATTTAAGAGCCTGAGCCCATTCATAGTTAGAGATTGTCAGGTTTAATTCTTTTACCCACTTAGAATGCTGTGTCCCATTATTTATGTATAGGTCGTTATTGTAGAACTGATATAATGGCTTAAGGGTAATTTTCGAGATGTAGTCAGAGGATAGGTTCATGAGGTCTACAAGTGTTTGAGGAATGGATACTGTGGGTTGGGGAAATTTATTTCAAATGTTTGACAATGGTGTTATATGATCTTCTCTCTGCATCTGGTAAACCGTATATCGATTGGAGTTCTTCAAAAGATATTAGTTTATTGTCTCTGTACAAATGTTTTAGTGAAGTAATGCCTCTATCTGTCCAAGTTTGAAGGTCGGAGAGTGGAGTATAGAGTAGGACAGATTGTATGGTCAGGTTGATTGAGCAATCAGTAGCAGTATCATTGTTTGCAGTGGGCCTTATATTCCACATTTTTATGTTGTCCGAGACTATTTTGTTTATTCTAAGTTTTTAGTTTTGTTTATTTTATGAGAGTTTAATAATAATGGTGTCCAGTCTTCAATACCGCATAAAGATTCCTCTAGAAGGACCCATGGCTTTTTGTCAATGGGAGGCTTCAGCCACTCTAATGACTGTTTCAGTAGTGTGGCTTGAAGATATGACGACAAGTTAGGTAGCCCAGTTCCTCCGTTTTCAGCTTTTTTTTTAGTCATAAGTGATGCTGACAATCTCGGTTTAGATTTTTGCCATACAAAGTCTGACATTTGTCTCCTAAATTTATTCAGTAAGCTCACGGGTAATGCCAGAGGAATGGTTCCCATAAGGTACAGAAGCTTTGGGAGGATGAACATCTTGTAGACGCTAATCCTTCCAAACCAAATCCAAGAGTATCTACCAAATGATGTTAAGTCTTTCTGGATGGAAGAATAAAGCTCATGGTAATTTTCCGGTATCAAATTATTGATGTCTATTGTTAGGTTAATGCCTAAATAGGAAAGAGAAGTTGTTTCCCATTTATACGGAAATGATTGTTGGATGTGTGAAGTGAGTTGTTTGGAAAGCCAGATCTTGAAGATGTGAGATTCGGTAACGTTAACTTTGTAATAGGATACTGTACTGTAATTTTGCAGTTCTATAGAAAGTTCAGGAAGGGAATGTTGTGGGTCAGAGAGTAATAGTAGGATGTCGTCTGCGAAAAGGCTGATTTTATTGATCCCGTGTTCTGATGCTAAACCATATATTGAATTGTTATTTCTAATTTTAATAGCAAGGGGTTCTATGACAAGTACAAATAGAAGCGGAGAAAGTGGGCAACCCTGCCTAGTCCCATTGGTTATGGGGAAGGGGTCGGAAAAAAAGTTGTTTATGAACACCCTAGCAGACGGGTTAGTATAGAGCAAAAACTGAATTTACTAATTCTTCAGAGAACCCGTTAAGGTGCAGGACTCTACTCATGAACACCCAATTGACTCTGTCGAAGGCCTTCTCTGCATCCAGTGATAGGAGCAGAGAAGGCTTCCGGCGACGTCTGGTCCATGAAATAAGGTCTATAACTCTACAAGTCCCATCACTAGCCTGACGCCCAGTAGTGAATCCCACCTGGTCAGGGTGTAGCAACTCTGGTAGCATATTTTTTATACGGTTGGCCCAAATTTTTGCGTAAATTTTTATGTCCAAATTTATAAGGGAAATGGGTCTGAAGTTAGCTGGGGTGGTCGGATCTTTGCCTGGTTTAGGCAGGGCAACTATATTTGTTGCTAGCATATCTTTCGAGAACAAACCTGTAGTGGCTGCATAGTTAAATACGTTACATATGTGTGGGGATAGTGTGGTCATGAATGCGCTGTAGTATTCCGCCAAGTATCCATCCGGCCCCGGGGCCTTTCTACACGTCTCATCCAGAAATCGACGACCTAGATAAATACTTGTCTTCATGTCCACTACCTAAATTAAAACCAGAAAACATCTCTGCTTTAAAAAATCCATTCACCGTCACAGAGGTTGAAAATGTCATTAAAAGACTGACACTTTTTGGAACTTTTTTTTTTTAATTAGGTAATACAACTAGATACACAAGCTGACTGTACTTTAACAAGAACTCCAATTGGTGACTGTGAATGCAAATAGGCAGAGGCTAAAAAAAAGGAGCTCTTATACAGTTACAGATGTTTCAGCATATGATTAGGGATTTCCAATGAGCCCTTAACCTATGTCAGTCAGCACAGATTACCTTGTGTTGATGTTCGTGATCCTTGGCCAACACTAGGCTATAGGGCGGAGGGCCTTGCCCCCTTTGCAGGATTCACTGAATTCATCAGAGGATCTTCTGAGGGACTATCTCAGGACTTACCTTGGACTCCTGTTCACCCACACTATAACCCAGTGTATTGGGTTTAGTGTGGTTAAACAGGCTGACAATTTTCTTTTAAAAAATGTGAAATTTTATAATCCTCACAGTTCACTGCCCCCATCATGATAAAGCACCCCCTGCCTTTATTTTTGTTAGTTTTCTACCTTGCTATTGCTCTGTATTTTCTGCTTAGTCTGTCAGATTCACAGACTGGGAAGGGGCGTTACCCAGCAGGGTGTGACATCATCTGAAGCCATACAGGGGAGAACTTCCTCACTCTGCTACACACAGCCCAGAGCAGTTTAATGTGAGATGAGCTATGATTGGCTAAGGCATTTCCTGATTTTGGATTTCTGCCAGGCCAGCAGAAGTCCAAAATATGTGCAAAAGATGGGGGAAAATGTATTCTGGACAAGTAGGGAGACTCCTAGTGGCAGCTTTTTTAAACACAAATAAAACATAAACTTCATTTTCTCGGTCGCCTACATTGGGGGACACAGGAATCGTGGGTATATGCTGCTGTCCAATAGAAAGCTGGCACTAGGTAATAAGTCTGCTTCTCCCAGCAGGATATACCTGCCCACTGACACTGAGCTAATCAGTTTTAGCTTAGTGTCAGTAGGAGGCAGACACAGGTCTGGAGCTCTCCAGACCTGGTCTTTGTTTGTTCTTTTTTTTCTAGATAGCGCCAGTTAGCTTTTCTCTCCATTTTTATAGGTTGGGATGACAGGAGCATGGCGCTGCCTGATCTCCCACTTGCGAAGCAGGGGCATGGCACATAAGGTATGTAATGTTAACCCTGTTTTTTAGGGGTCTACCCGGGGTCTGGGTCTTCTTCTGGCCCCTGCTCACCCTGCCTCTTTCGGGATGCATGATGTAGCGCGGCACCATACTGGCTGAAGACTCCTTAGGTGAGTATTTTAGCCTCAGGTTAAGTATCACTCCCATCATCCAAACCCTCCCACCCCCATTCCTTTTTTGGGATTGCAGCACAGGGTGGGGAATCTTTATTGGGGTTGGGGTGATGGGATAGAATTTAGGTGTGATCCAGCATGGTGTCCCGGACACATTCTGCTGCGGCTTCTCCTCAATGCCAGCGGCCATTAGATTGTGCGGCTGTGGCGGTCAGGGACCGCAGCTGGTTGTACCTTAAGCGCTCCCCACCGTTTCTCCGCGGCTGCTAGTGTTGGGGCATATATATGAGCGTGGCCGGCGCTTCTGTCTGGCTCCACTCCAGTGCCCGCCATTCTTCTCGCTCGGCCTCCGGAGTTCCTGACTTCTCATACAACCTGCCCCGTGCTGTCCAGTTCAATCGTTAGTAGCGTGCGTTCTAGGAGTCAGGAAAGCCTCCTATCATGTGGCAGCGCACGTTTCTGGGGTCACATGGTCCCCTTCTCTAGCCAGCGCGTGCTCTGGGTGTCACAGCTGACCCCCCCCCCCCCCCTGTGCTCCTGCGTCTCCTCTGAGAGTCTCTCACTTCTCTCCTGCTGCTATTCTCCACAGATTCTGGACTCAGGAACCTGGGTGAGCTCGCTCCTTATCTGGCTGTCTAGCGTTTTCATGTCCAACCCCAGACCGATGCCTCTCTCCGGTCGGTGGCCCCTGCCTTGGTCGCCTACTACTTCTGTTCTGGTTGCAGAACCAAAATACCTGGTGGTTCTACTGAACCTACTTGTTCTGCCTGCACTATTGCGCGACCCAGTCCTACCCTGACCGACCCTCCGGACGGTCTGCCAGAGCTGGAGGCCCCTGAGCCTACTCCAGGATGGGCCTCTGCCCTTTCTCAGTCCATCTCCGATTTTTGGCACGGGTGTCACAGGTGGTGGCTACTGGCCTTGAGCATTCCTCCTTGCAGCTGTCTGTCCAGGAAACTTCGGTGGTTTCCCAGCACTGCTCCTCCAGGCGCTCTCCTCACAAGCGCCCAAGACAGGAGTGCTTGGCCTCCTCTCAGAGGCACAGTTTTTCATCAATCTCCCCTGCTGGCCGTAGCAGGCTTCTCTCCCGCAGCCGTTCCAGGCATAATGCAATTATGTTTCGGGAGTGTTCCTCCACGGTGTTCCCGATCCACCTTGTCCCGCTCCAAGAATCCTACGGTCTGTTCCAACTCTCCTGGAGAACTTGATGACACAGTCGGACCCGCCCTCGGACTCGGAGGAAATGTCTGGTATGTCAGACATGGCTGACAGCCTAGTGTCAGCTGTCAGAGACACCTTTTCACTTACAGGATACTGGAACTTCTGAGGCAGTTCCGGAAGTCTCTTTCTGCAGGGCGAGACGCCATCCCCAGGTCTTCAGTTCTCATGTTGAATTTGATGAACTCCTGGACGCTGTTTGGAAGCACCCTAAGAATCACTTCTGGGGCTCTTAAGAAGCTTTAGGCCCATTTTTCCATTTGCTCAGGACCTGGTCTCTAAATGGACCTCTCCCCCCTACGGTGGATCCCCCCGGAGTCCCGTTTGTCTAAATCCACCACTCTCCCACTGGCAGATGCGGCTTCATTTAGGGTCTATTCACACGTACAGTATTCTGCTCAGATTTGATGCGCAGGATTTCAAGCTGTGTTCCGTCATTCAGTTTACATTGAAATCTGCAGCAGAAAATCCTGCGCATCAAATCTGCGCAGAATATTGTACCTGTGAATAGACCCTTAAGGATCCTTCCAACAAGCGTATTGATAACCTCGCCAAATTTGCTGATGAGGCAGCTGGCTCTACGCTTTTACCAGCGTTTGCATCTACCTGGGTATCCAAGGCCCTCTCGGCTTGGGCTTCTCAGCTTCACCAGGGTTTACTTTCTGGGTCCTCCCCTGATGACCTAGCGGACCTAGCACACCAGATCTCTAATGCAGGTGACTACCTTTACTCTGCAGCCTTGGAATCGGCTCGCTGTGCGGCCTTCGCTTCTGGCAACTTGGTGGCTCTACGTAGAGCCATGTTGCTTAAGGTTTGGAATGCGGACGCCGCATCCAAGCACTCTTACGAAACTTCCCTTCTCAGGAGTCCGGCTTTTTGGTAAGCGGCTGGATGAAATCATTTCTGAAGCCACGGGCGGCAAACGTTTTCTGTTGCTGCAAAATAGTACTAGGCATACTGGTTCGCGCCGTAAGGTCTCTTCCTTTCGTCTATTTCGGTTTGCCTTGACATGAACAGACAAGCCCTTGGCTTCTCAGGACCGGAAGGCACCTTCCTTCAAAACTACGGCTCCCTGAAAGTCTGGTGCCCAGTCAGGCTGTTTTTCCTCCAAGCATTCCTCTGCCTAAAGGGGGTGCCCCATCCAGGGCTCCTCCTCGGGTGAGTGGTCGTCTGGCCCTTTTCTGGGACGCATGGGTGACACACGTGTCACTCAGATGCCTGGGTCAGGGACCTTGTCTCTAACGGTTACCGGATAGAGTTTTGTTCTTTTCACCAGGATCGTTTTTTTCCAGTCCCGCCCTCTGAGGTCCCCTGCCCTGGCGTTTCAATCTGCCCTCCAAAACCTTCTGTCCCAAGGCATGATTGTTCCTCGGGAATGTTTTTTGGGGTTTTATTCCAATCTCTTTGTGGTCCCCAAAAAGGAAGATACCTATCCTGGATCTCAGACTGCTCAATCGCCACCTGCGGTTGTGACATTTCCGCATGGAATCTCTGAGGTCCTTAATTTCATCCATGGACCCGGGCAAGTTTCTGTCCTCTGTGGACATTCAGGATGCTTACCTAAATGTCCCCATTTGCCCGTCTCATCAGCGTTTCCTACGCTTTGCGGTTCCTGATGGTCACTTTCAGTTCGTGGCTCTGCCCTTCAGGCTGGCCACGGCTCCTCACCAAGATCCTCGCAGCTGTGATCTCCATCCTCTGCTCTCGGGGACTGTCTGAGCTTCCTTACCTGGGACGACCTGATGGTAAAGGCTCCCTCCCTGTCTGAGAACCTGGAAAGTCTCCACATCACTCTCCAAACCTTGGAGCATTTTGTCAATCGAGCCAAATCCAATCTTTCTCCTCCTCAGCCCCTCGTTTTTCTGGGATTCCACTTCGACGCCTAGGTGGCCAGGATCCAGTTCCCGGCGGATGGCACCATCCTGCCCAGTATCATCATGCAGGTTCTGACCGAGACCGGAGTCGTGCGGTGGAGAAGACGAACTCCAGCTCTCAAGGCACGACTCCAGTCTCGATCAGAACCTGCATGATTGTACTGGCCAGGATGGTGGCGTCCATGGAGGCAGTTCTCTTTGCCCAGTTCAGGTATTGTCCCCCCTTCAACTGGCCATCCTGTCCCAATGGGACAAGTCTCCTCTTACTTCATCGCCCCAACAGGTTGTCTCTTCGGATTCGCCACTCCCTGCTTTGGTGGCTTCAGTCACCTCTTCTCCAGGAGGGTCGTTCCTACTTCCCCCTCCAGTGTCGGGTCTTGATGACCGGTGCCAGTCTCCTGGGCTGGTGAAGAGTGTACCAAGACAGGATGGTCCAGGGCCATTGGTCCTCCCGGGAGTCCCGTCTCTCAATCAATGTTATGGAACTGAGTGCGATTTTCCTATGCCTTCGACATTGGAAGTCACTCCTTTGGTCGTTTCCTGTCCGAGTCCAAACGAACAATGCCACAGCTGTGGCATACATAAATCACCAGGGGGGCACCTGCAGTGCCTTGGCGATGGCAGAAGCAGCCAGGATTCTTGCCTGGGCAGAGTGCCACGCTCCCTCAATTTCGGCAGTTCACATTCCAGGAGTGGACAATTGGGAGGCGGATTCTGTCACATCACAGCCAACTCTGGGGAGTGGTCTCTCCATCCGGAGGTGTTTGCAGCGATATGTTCCCGCTGGGGAACTCCGGACGTGGACCTGTTTGCATCCCGCCGGAACAGTCCGATCCCTCTTTTTGTGGCCAGAGCCCGGGACCCTCTTGCCCTTGCTGTGGATGCACTCCTGATCCCTTGGACCGACTTCTCCCTTCCGTACCGCTTTCCTCTTCTTCCCAAGGTGATCCAGAAGCTCAAGGTGGAAGACGTCTCAGTGATATTCATAGCCCCGGCACATGTGGTACGCGGACATCGTCCACCTCCACGCGGACGCTCCCATGCGTCTTCCCGATCGAATTCACTTCTGCTGCGTTTAACGGCGTGGCGATTGAAATTGCGGTGTTGAATGCTAAGGGGTTTTCGGCCCAAGTCATTCACCCCATGCTATGCACCCGGAAGACCTCTTCGGCCAGGATTTATTATCATACCTGGTGGGCTTACTTTCGCTGGTGTGAGGCCCAGTCTCTGTCTCCCACAGTTTTCTCTCTCTCCCCAACCTCCTGTATTTCCTTTAGGCCGGTTTGGAAACACGTCTGGCACTCCTTGAAGGGTCAAGTGTCCGTGCTCTCTATACTTTTCCAACAGTCTCTGGCGTCTGACTCTCACGTCCGCACCTTTTGCAAGGGGCGGCCTAGAGGCTCCTCTTAACAGGTCCCCCACTCCTCCCTGGGACCTGAACTTGGTGCTGTCTATCTTGCAGGACTCTCCCTTTGAACCTCTCCGCGAAGTCTCTCTTAGTTTCCTTTCTTGGAAGGTAGCCTTCCTCGTTGCTATTACCTCTATTCAGACGGTCTCGGAATTACCTCTATTTCCTGCCGTTCTCCCTTTCTTATCCTTTATCAGGATAAAGTGGTACTTCTTCGAGTCCCCTCTTTTCTGCCGAAGGTGGTTTCCTCATTCCACCTGAATGAGGACATCATTCTCCCCTCCTTTTGTCCCAACCCTTCACCATCCTTGGGAATGCTCCCTCCATAAGTTGGACCTAGTTCGGGCCCTCAAGGCCTATTTGTCGGTCACTTCTTTTCGGCGCTGTGACTCGCTGTTTGTCATTCCCGATGGATGGCGTAAGTGGCTTCCTGCTTCTAAGGCAACCATCTCCAGGTGGATCCAGTCGACCATTTCGGAGGCATACCGGTGTAAAGGGAAGGTTCCACCCTTTTGAGTTACTGCTCACTCTACCAGCTCCTTGGGGGGGGGGGGGGGGGATGGGGCCTCTTGGGCGGTCCGGAAAAGGGCTTCTGCTATGCAGGTGTGCAAGGCGGCCACTTGGTCATCCGTGCACACTTTTGCCAAGTTCTATCAGGAGCACACTTTTGCATCTGCGGATACTAGACTTGGTTGCAAGGTTCTGCAGGCAGCGGCGGCTCAGTTCTGTCTGACTTTCTCTAGCTGGGATTTTGTTTTTCCCACCCCACTGCTTTAGGACGTCCCACGGTTTATGTGTCCCCCCAGAAAAGTAGATTTTTATACTTACTGTAAAATCTATTTCTCGGAGCCTCATTGGGGGACACAGCACCGACCCATCAGTTGTTGTTCGTTTCCAAAGTTTGGTTGTCTCTCCGTCAGGGGCTCTGTTGTATTTTTTGTCTGGGTTGTTCCTCTGAAGTTGTTTCTCTTAGCTCAGTCAGTGGGCGGGTATATCCTGCTGGGAGGAGCCGACTTATTTTGTTTGCCTTGTATCAGCCTCCTAGTGGCAAGCAGCATATACCCACGGTTCCTGTGTGTTCCCCCGCCCCCCGCCCAATGAGGCTCCGAGAAAGATTTTACAGTAAGGATAAAAATCTACTTTTTTAATCAAAGTACATTAGAAAGATTTATTTACCATAAGGAGTGCAATAGCAAAAATTAGTTTCAATGAGAGTGCCCAGGAGTTGTCTGCAGAGCAGAAATGGTCCTACCTGTTCTGCCCCTCTTCCTGATTGTCTCAGAAGTATACTGTTCAGAGATCGAAAAGGCGCATGCTTGTCCTGATTGCTGGCAGGCTAAACAACGCTGTGACTCAATGTTCCATAGCTGTTTTATATGCAAACAGCCCAGCTCTGGTCCTTCCTCCTGAAATGGAGAGACCGAGAATTAGCTGTGCACCATAAAGGGAACTCTCAGGCTCAACAACAGCCTTGAATATTGGTCCCAGGGATCTGTACTGGGACCAATATTGTTTAATATCTTCATTAGTGATATCGCAAAAGGTCTCGATGGTAAGGTATGTCTTTTTGCTGATGACACAAAGATATGGAACAGGGTTGATGTTCCTGGAAAATAATTTAGGAAAACTAGAAGAATGGTCAGAACTCTGGCAACTGAAATTTAATGTGGACAAGTGCAAGATAATGCACCTGGGGCATAAAAACCCTTGGGCAGAATATAGAATATTTGACACAGTCCTGACCTCAGTATCTGAGGGATTTAGGAGGAATTATTTCAGAAGACTTAAAGGTAGGAAGACAATGTAACAGAGCAGCAGGAAACGCTAGCAGAATGCTTGGATGTATAGGGAGAGGTATAAGCAGTAGAAAGAGAGAAGTGCTCATGCCGCAGTACAGAACACTGGTGAGACCTCACGGAGTATTGTGCGCAGTACTGGAGTCTGTATCTCCAAAAGGATATAGATACTTTAGGGAGAGTTCAAAGAAGAGCTACTAAACTAGTACATGGATTGCAGGATAAAACTTACCAGGAAAGGCTAAAGGACCTTAACATATATAGCTTGGAAGAAAGAAGAGACAGAGGGGATATGATAGAGACTTTTAAATACATAAAGGGAATAAACACGGTAAAGGAGGAAAGCATATTTAAAAGGAGAAAAACTACCACAAGAGGACATACTTTTAAACCTTTGCCCCTCTAATTTAAAACTAACATCAGGAAGTGTTACTTTACTGAGAGAGTAGTGGATGCATGGAATAGCCTTCCTGCAGAAGTGGTCGTGCAAATACAGTGAAGGAGTTTAAGCATGCATGGGATAAGCATAAGGCTATCCTTCATATAAGATAGGGCCAGGGACTATTGATAGGATTCAGATTATTGGGCAGACTAGAAGGGCCAAATGGTTCTTATCTGCCGACACATTCTATGTTTCTATGTTGGAGAACACTAAAATAACCTTATCACCCTGAAGGCTTAATCTAACAAAACCATGTTTTTTTTAAAGTAGGTTCCAATACTCTTCTGCAGATTTTGGTTTGGAAGCACTAGAGAGATTCTCTGCCAATCAGCGTTTTGCCAGAAATGAAATCTGTCATTATTAGTTTATCTCCAGTTTGTTAGAAATATCTCCAGTTAATACCCATGGGGATCTAAAGTCTCATCCTACAGCCAAACCAAAATATTTTCAAAGCACTCTTCTGTCAAATAAAAAAGGTACCAATGTCCTGATGTGCATAAGAGAACAGTGCAGACCATGGCCCAGATCTAGCAATATGCCTGAAATCAAAACTGTCTTGTTTTGCCTATAACAACCAATCACAGCTCAGCTTTTGGGCCGTGATTGGTTGTAATGGGCAAAACCAGACAGTTTTGGCCTTAGGCAGATTGATAAATTTGGGCCCATGTGTCCATCACCTTATACAACAATTGTGAAATGATACATCATTACAGGATAATAACTGCTATATTAAAAGAGGTAAGCACATTCTTCTATGTGCTACATCAAATGCTGCAAGAGCTGCGTGTGCCAAGACAAAACTAGCTGTCTGCCCATCTTTCTTACCTCTTTATATGCTAAGCTTGAAGTGAAGAAAAAAAATGGTGACCAATCACCAGTAATGGGGCTCTCAAGAATCAATGATAGCACCACCCACCCCAGGATAGGAAACCTGAGAAGATAGGAACATGCCTCTCCACACCTCAGTTCTTTGCCAGTAATATATTTTATCACATATATTTATTTATTTTTTCCGTTATGGGTTTGTGAAGCCAATGGTGAGTAATCACTATTTTGCCCACTCCCCCAATGACAGCACCCTTGGAAAATTAGACTAGTTGAGACAAGTTAGGGGGGCCTGCTACTGCCTAAAGGACTGTATGTCCAAAGGTGAAATCAGACAGAATTGAGCTCAGCCCCATAGTGCTTAACCCGTTAAAGCAGAATGCCTCACTTATGATGCGGAGTATGCTGTGCACTAGCGCATTCCTGCAATACCTGTACACCATTCGGTTGAACCCATGGCCTTATGGGTGAGGTGACGGAAGTCCCGTTGTCTTTATCTTTGTCTGATTTTAAAAGTGGAGAAGATGTTCATATCCAGCTCTCTTTCACAGAATTACATGTGGAACCTTCTTCTACACGTTCTGGGGTTAGCATTCAACCAGGTCCTAGAACCAGTAACTCTCAGTGGACACCGGCTTCTACTTTTATACCCCATGGAGGGGATTATTATCTGTGTAAATCAAGTTTTCTTTACCCCCGTATTCCAGGGCATATGTATTTCCCCCACATTTATCAAAAAGGTGCACATTCTTCATAAGTAGCTTAGATGTAGATAAAGTTTCTAAGTGTGCTCCAGGCTGGAGTGAGATTGCACCAAAATTTGAGTGCTTGAGCAACAATATCAATTAAAAAAAAAATGAAAATGTTGATTTTCATTATGGATGAATCTGCTGTTAGGGGGAGTGGTCTCTGGCATTAAGGGGTATTGCCTAGTAACATAGTATACCTACTATTGCAACTACTTTCCCTGCCTTATAGACCATCAGTCTGCCCCTAAATGTCCTCTCCGTCTCTCCTAACCCTTCAGTGCCTCTGGGTGTCTTTTTGAAGGTACTTCTGGCCTGCAACAACTGTGGCCTACCTCAAGCAATGAGACCGCAGCCTGGAGTGCAGTCTGGAAGCTGGCAGCCTTCTTGTCCTCATCGTCTCTGTTCACAAGAAGCCTACGGACCATTCGGGAAGCTCCCCTGTCCAGCCAGAAGCTCTGTTCTTTGTCCTCCATGTAATGATCTCTAAGGTCTGTGAACTGTTCCTTCCCCCCCTGCAGCCATCTCTCAGGTGCTGTCCCCTCTCTTTTCCACCCTGTTAACCCTTCAGTTGTAAAACCGATGATAAATTGCCCCCATGTGATTGTGACGTCACCACTGCAGCCATTCATGTAAACACAGAGTTCAGTCAGGTGAGCTGAATACTACAGTGTATAGTTTTACATTCATCTGAACTGTACAAACATGCAGGAAATAGGGGAACATTCCTGCAATTTCAAGAAAATGTAATAAAGGCCTTTCTATTTGGGAACAGAAAGGGGAGGGAAGCAGTGCCACAGGAAGTGAGAGCAGAATAATACAAGGGCAACATTTTTCTGGAGTAGTTCCCTCTACAGAAACAATCTAACATGTAAAAAAATGGCAACTGCAAAGTTTGGGCACCCTGCAGAGTTAATATCTTTTACTGCCCCCTTTGGCAAGTTTCACAGCTTGTAAACGCTTTTTGTAGCCAGCCAAGACTCTTTCAGTTCTTGTTTAAGGTATCTTTGCCCATTCTTCCTTACAAAAGTCTTCCAGTTCTTTGAGATTTCCGGGCTGTCTGTCATGCACTGCTCTTTTAAGGTCGATCCATAGATTTTCAATTATGTTGAGGTCAGGAGATTGTGGAGGCCATGGCAAAACCTTCAGATTACGCCTCTTGATGTAATCCCCCATGAATTTCGAGGTGTGTTTAGGATCATTATCCATTTGTAGAAGCCATCCTCTCTTTAACGCTTTTTCACAGATGGCATCAAGTTAGCATCCAAAATTTGCAGAAATTTTATTGAATCCGTGAGATGTTCCCTGGGCCACTGGCTGCAATACAACCCCAAGGCATGATTGGTCCACCCCCATGCTTAACAGTTGGACAGAGGTTCTTTTCATTAAATTCTGTTCCCTTTCTTCTCCAAACGTACCTTTGCTCATTCCGGCCAAAAAGTTCAATTTTAACCTCATCGGTCCACAGAATTTGTTTCCAAAATGCATCAGGCTTGTCTATATGTTCATTTGCAAAGTTCAAATGCTGATTTCTGTGGTGAGGATGTAGAAGAGGTTTTCTTCTGATGACTCTTCCATGAAGACCATATTTGTACAAGTATCTCTTTATAGTGGAATAGTGTACCACAACTCCAGTGTCTGCCAGATCTTTCTGGAGGGATTGTGCAGTCAAACGTGGGTTTTGAATTGTTTTTCTCACAATCCTGTGAGCTGTTCTGTCTGATATTTTTCTTGATCTTCCAGATCTTGCTTTAACTTCCACTGTTCCTGATGACTGCCATTTCTTAATTACATTCCGAACAGAGGATTTTGACATCTGAAAACATTTTGCTATCTTCTTATAGCCTTCTCCAGCTTTGTGAGCGTCAACTATTTTCAGTTTCAGATTTCTAGACAACTGCTTAGAAGAACCCATGGTGCTGATTGTTGGGGCAAGGTCAGATGAGTCTGGGCATTTAAAACCTTTGAGATTGACATCACCTGGTCTTCCCAGATGATGATTGAGAACAATCCATGACACTGGCAGGTCTCAGCTTTGCAAAGGGACAGTGCATGCTATAAACTCTGCAGGGTGCCCAAACTTTTGCAGACACCAAATTTTTAGTTTTCTGTTATTTTGAAAGTGTAAATGATGGAAATAAAATCTAACTTTTGTTGACATATTATAAGAATGTCTAATCTGTAATTTGATGCCTTTTGTAGAATTTCCCATCTTTCCTTGGCTTCTTTATATGCACATTAATACAAATTTTTACCTGGGGTGCCCAAACTTTTGATCCTCACTGTATAGAAGAGCAGTCCATTTATTAAGGTGTCAAACAAACAAAAGTGTTTCAAGGCCTCACCAGCCTCTCTTTCAATGTTAAAAATGGCTTGCGACAAGGCTGGTGAGGCCTCGAAACACATTTGTTTGGCACCTTAATAAATGGACTGCTCTTCTATACATCACGTATTGTTATTTAATTCGCCGGATTGCGCCAAGACCCCGTGGTTTTCTACACATCTACTCACCCGATACTTCTACATTCAGCCTAAACTTCCTGATCGCCGAGACCGTTGTGGCTGCACCGTTATCATACGCTGTTACAGGTGGTTGTGTCTGGCACACAACCACAAAATGTGAACAAGATTGCCCCTACGTTTATACCAGCACTTAAGAACTACTATCCCATGAGAAACTCTGCTGTTTCTTCTTTCCATATAGATATATCCAAACAAGAATGATACCAACAAAAACTACAGATTACAGGGCAAAAAAAAAGGGTCCTCATACAGCCCTGTATATGGGAAAAAATGTAATAGGGGTCAGATAGATATTGTCTTAATCGTATTGAACCACGGAATAAAGACATCAGTTTTACCGTAAAATGTACTATGTAAAAATGAAAACCCAAAAGTTGCACAAAACAAGCCCTGATATGGCTGAAAAATCTTGTTGGGAAAAACCAGTCCAGAAGAAACTGTTTATAATCAAATGATTGGAGGAAATGTAACTCCAAGCCTGGGCAAATAGACAGCCGACTGCGCCCGTCATTGTTGGTTGTCCCTACCTCAGGAATCGGAGGTGGGATTAAAGATAAAGCCTTTCCTTTCCTTGGGAAATCTGAATTGTTTGTTTTCGTGGGAACCCTGACCTGATCTCCTAGAAGTTCTAGATCTACATACAGTGGGGCAAAAAAGTATTTAGTCAGCCACCAATTGATCAAGTTCTCCCACTTAAAAAGATGAGAGAGGCCTGCAATTTTCATCATAGGTATACCTCAACTATGAGAGACCTAATGAGAAAAAAAAAATCTAAAAAAATCACTGATCACTGATTTTTAACCCCTTTTTTAAAATCAGATTTTTAACCCCTTAACGACCATCTACTTCATACACCAGGACGAACATTTACGTCCTATACATGACTGCGAGCATTGGATCGATGCTCGGGCCATGCGCGGCAGGTCCCGGCTGCTGATAGCAGCCAGGGACCCGCCGGTAATGGCCGACTTGCGCGATCACGGGGATGTCCGCCATTAACCCCTCAGCTGCCGTGATCAGTACAGATCATGGCATCTTCGGCAGTGTGGCTACAGTTTCGGCTGATCTGATCGCCCGTGGCATGGCCGCGGGGATCAGACCACCTAACATGGCAGACAGAGGTCCCCTCACCTGCCTCCGCCGCCTTCCCGGCGTCTTCTGCACTGAGCTGCTTTCAAGCAGACCAGAGCAGAAGATTGCCGATAATACTGATCAATGCTATGCCCTATGCATAGCACTGAACAGTATTAGTAATCAAGTGCTTGCTATAAATGAAAAGTGTTATTAAAAAAATGTGAAAAAATTTGAAAAATCGCTCTCCCCAATAAAAATTTGAATTGTCCCTTTTCCCCATTTTAACCCCAAAAAGTGCAAGAAAATAAAAATGTATAAACATATTTGGTATTGCCGCGTTTGTAAATGTCAGAACTATTAAAATTTTATGTTAATGATCCCGTAAGATTAACGGCGTTAACAATTCCCCAAGTTTTTTTTAAATTATAAATTTTTGTACACACAAATGTGGTATCAATAAAAAGTACAGATCATGGCGCAAAAAATGACCCCTCATCCTGCCGCTAAGACGGAAAATTGAAAAAGTTATAGGTCATCAAAATAAAGGGATTTTAAACGTACTAATTTGGTTAAAAAGTTTGTGATTTTTTTTAAATTGCGGTTTCCCTTTCAATTTTCCCACACAAATAGTATTTTTTTGGTTGCGCCCTACATTTTATGGTAAAATGAGTGATGTCATTACAAAGGACAACAGGTCGCGAAAAAAAAAACAAGCCCTCATACTTGTCTGTGGATGAAAATATAAAAGTCATGATTATTTTTAAGGCGAGGAAAAAAAAATGAAAATGCTAAAATAAAATTGGTCTGGTCCTTAAAGAGGTTATCCACCATAAGGTGATTTTAGTACGCACCTGGCAGACAGTAATGGACATACTGAGGAAGGATCTGCGCTTGTCTTGGGGCTAAATGGCTATGTTGTAAAACTATTATAACACTGTGGCTAGCTTTTTGTGAACTGGTATTTCCTTTTTGAGTTTTCTTTTTTGCTTACAAATCCCATAATTCCATTTCCCTCCCTCCCTCACATCAGCCACCCCACCCATTGAAACATAAATGAGCTGCATCCATTCAAAAGACCTGTGGTTTTCAATCACAGTGCCTACAGCTGTTGAATTAATTGCAGATTGATCTCTCTCCCACCAAGCGATCGCTCCACTCATGGAAGCAGACATGCTCCCTGTCATCAGCTGACTAGTGAGACAGGTCTCAGCCGCATTGCAACCTGTCATTTTGTATGCTGTTAAAAATAAATATTGGGGTGAAAATCACAGAAGACTTGTGAGAAAACCATCACACACAGGTGCAGACACTATATTATGAACTACACTAACTTTACAGCCCCTGTAGCATAGTCAAATAAAAAAAAAAAATCCTTGAATACCTCTTTAAGGTCAAATGGGCTTGGTCCTTCAGGGGTTAAAGAATTTATTTGCAAATTATGGTGGAAAAGAAACTTTTGTTATTGACCAAATACTTAACACAATACTTTGTTATATACCCTTTGTTGGCAATGACAGAGGTCAAAACATTTTCTGTAAGTCTTCACAAGGTTTTCACACACTGTCGCTGGTATATTGGCCAATTCCTCCATGCAGATCTCCTCTAGAGCAGTGATGTTTTGGGGCTATCGCTGGGCAACACAGACTTTTAACTCCGTCCAAAGGTTTTCCATGGGGTTGAGACCTGGAGACTGGCTAGGCCACTCCAGGACCTTGAAATGCTTCTTACAAAGCCACTCCTTCTTTGCCCGGGCGGTGTGTTTGGGATCATTGTCATGCTGAAAGACCCAGCCATGTTTCATCTTCAATGCTCTTGCTGATGGAAGGAGGTTTTCACTCAAAATCCCATTCATTCTTTCCTTTACACAGATCAGTCATCCTGGTCCTTTAGCAGAAAAACAGCCCCAAAGCATGATGTTTCCACCCCCTTGCTTCACAGTAGGTATGGTGTTCTTTGGATGCAACTTCGCTTTCTTTCTCCTTCAAACACGATGAGTTTAGTTTTTACCAAAAGTTCTACTTTGGTTTCATCTGACTATATGACATTCTACCAATACTCTTTAGGATCATCCAAATGCTCTCTAGCAAACTTCAGATGGGCCCGGACATGTACTGGCTTAAGGAGGGGGACACGTCTGGCACTTCATGATATGAGTCCCTGGCAGCGTAGTGTGTTACTGATGGTAGCCTTTGTTACTTTGGTCCCAGCTATCTGCAGGTCATTCACTAGATCATCCCATGTGATTCTGGGATTTTTGCTCACCGGTCTTGAGATTATTGTGACACCACGGGGTGAGATCTTGCGTGGAGCTCCAGATCGAGGGAGATTATCAGAGGTCTTGTAGGTCTTCCATTTTCTAATAATGGCTTCCACAGTTGATTTCTTCACACCAAGCTGCTTGCCTATTGCAGATTCAGTCTTCCCAGCCTGGTGCAAGTCAACAATTTTGTTTCTGGTGTCCTGCGACAGCTGTTTGATCTCTGCCATAGTGAAGTTTGGAGTGTGACTGTTTGAAGTTGTGCACACAAGTAAAAGAAGAAAATTGAACTTTTACAAGCGCCAGACCCAGTCAAGTCGTCAATTCAGCAGGATGGTAAACCGGATTAATAAAATATCATTTATTGAAAGCACATATCAGTGTGTTTCTGGCCCGGAGTGGGCCATTTGTCAGGACAAGGTGCTGATACAGAGGTTGTGAGGTACAGAAAATATATACACACATGGATTCATTGCAAGACAGGAGTGACATCAATTAAGATTAGCTGTTCACAAACGAATGTTAGATAAATGACGTAACCACTCCAGGTTAAAAAACAAATGGTTAACAAAACACACAATCATTAATATTGACAGTATCGATATGTATATATGTTTGGATTAATTGAGGTGAACTATAAAAATATTATAAACGCTAAGAAATATCACTAAAAGAGGACGTAACTCCTCATGCACTTAATAAGAAAGCGCCGGGGAGTTCCGGTGTAAATGAGCACTATGTATTGGAAACTTCATTCAAAAGAGGTAGAAAGAAGCAGTAGTTTTAATATGAAAGACTGTTTAGTGGTATATTAAGCACTGACAACGGTTGCTTAAAATACGGCTTGTTTTTAGCAGCCGGTGTCAGTGCTTACCTTTGATGAAAATTGAAAAATGAAAAAGGCCTCTCTCATCTTTTTAAGTGGGAGAACTTGCACAATTGGTGGCTGACTAAATTCATTTTTGCCCCACTGTAAGAATGAGTCTTTCCTAGACTGAATGGGGAACCAATTCTTTTTGTATAAAGCTTTTTCAAACAGGCTAAGACAGGGCAAAAATTGAAATTTCCTTCGGGATAGCGCAAAGAGGTTTTCCAAGATCTCAACCAAATCACCTTTTTAGCAGAATTAGAAAGGGAAGCTGAACAGTTTTAGAGAATTAACAGAAGCATCAGAAAGAGTCAGCTGCTGTAGATAAAACCAGCATGAAGGCTAATAGTTTCTTCCTTGGAGTTTTATAAGCAATGAGGACCTGTAAGGGCCCATACATACTACGGAATCACACTAGAGATTCCATCTGTGGTGGGCGCCACCAAAACAATCTGGCACTAGGACCACTAAGATCAAAAATGTCAGTCTCAAAAGGATAATCCATTTACAGAGGGGATTCCGCCAGGAAAACACATTCGTTCTTTCAGTGGAGTCTGGGATCCGAAATTTCCCTGGTGGACAGTCTGTCGTGGAAATTCGTAGTGAGACTGGTGCAGCAGAATCCCATTGAAAACTGAAAATTTGTAGTGTGAATGGGCCCGAGTTACCCAAGCTCTTCAGAATCTTGCTACAGATTGCTGCAATGTGAGGTCTAAATGCCCATCTCCCAAGATTTCTTGGTATAGAAATCCACCCTGCAAACCTTAGGATCTGAGAGAGAACCAAAGTCCTCAAAGGCAAGAAAGATTTCCTACTTATTTTAGCCACTGATGCATCAATCCAAAACAGAAAAAAAGAATGTAGGTGAATAGTCCTACATGGCTTTCTCCCTCTATTTAGGGACGACTACTTCAGACAAAAAGAGGAGAGAAATATGGCCTGAAGATGTACTGGGACCATCATGACATTTTATGGGATTTAAACAATCTTTTACTTTACCAATAACAATTTTCCTGATATAATTAGTAAGTGCAGAGGATTCCTCCATCATCATATTATCAATCTAGGGCCGGCAGTTCTTTATATTGGGTCCTAGCTGTAGCTTTCTTACAGGATTTAGAACCCCATAGTACTGGGCTAGACTGCTTGGAACTGCCTCCATGGATGCATCCTGCTCCAGATTTAGAGCAAGGCTGTTGGACTGGCAGGGCGAGATCCACAGGCTCTCAGGACACTGAGCCTATCAAGAAGCTATCTTCAGAGCTTTTAAAAATCACCTCATGTTGTGCAGATTGTCTCACACTCTGCCTCTAGAGATGGAATCTCCTGCGAATGCAAACCCTGGTGTACCAACTACCTAAGTGCCCCAGCTCTGCCAGAGCAGCATTATGGAGTGGTACTTTTTTTTTTCTTCATTATTTGAGTCCATGATGCCAAAGTAGAATACTATGTAATGTGCTTCTATTACCTCAGTGCACCACTCTGTCACATTTTCATGCATATGACCCACACCCGGAAGTACTATCGTGCGAGTTGTTATTTTACTTCTGTCTCTGACCTTTCCCAGCATTTCATGTAACCTTACACAATATGCCATAAGTCACATGAACTCCAGGGGGTGTGGCTGTGCTGCAGTGGATAGCATGAATTTAGTAAATCCTTTCCACCCTGCTATCTACTCCCCACTGCAGCATAACCTTTCTTTTATCTCTTGCCTGAGCTGCATTTTGTCATAAGACACGCCGCCCGGGACACATCATGTAGCTCCCTGCACTCCGAGCAGCGGCTCCGCTGCCCATAGATTAAAGCAGGGAGTGGCGTGTATAGAGGCGCTTCTGTGTCCCTTTTTTTTCTTGGACCGGGGCTGGATTCCTTCCCTCCCCCCTTCTTGGTTTCTCTTAACGGAATGCACGTAATCTGGGTAGCTATGCTGCCTGCGTTCGCCCCACTGTTTGGCGGGGCCGCGGACCGGAAGTGCATCATCTGACGACTTCCAGTCCGGCGTTTGCACTATAATAGTGCACATCTTTAAGGTTTTTTCTTTACCTTTCCTTCTGGGATTCTCTGCTATGCCCTTTCCATTAGTTTGGATGGGGCATAGATGTAAAATACTCTGTATTATTTATTTTTACTGGTGTAGTTATATACACAGTGATGTCACATCCGGCAGAGGCGGGGCTTATTTCAAAAAGCCCACCTGCTCCCCTATTTAAAGCAGCTCCTCAGTGCAGTAGATCTCTCGCTGCCTAGCTGCTAGAGTGACTACAAAATATGGTGGTTTTGTAATAACATTCTCTGTCTTCCTCTTAGGTACTTTGAGGTCTATGCATACTGCTTTGGTAGTGCAAATAATTTTTTTCTAAATAATTCTTTTTTTTTTTTTCCAGAATGTCTACTCCCCCTAGTGGTGAGTCATACCCTGGTAGCCCCAAAACTACCTCTAAGAAAAGACATCTAACCTGTGCGGAGTGTGGTACCCCCTCACGGGACTCCTATGAATTTAATAGATGTCCGGGTTGCCGCCCTCCCTCCAATCCTGCGGAACCTACCATCCAGGACATGTTCGTGTGGATGAAGGAGTTTATGGGAAACTCCATTAAAGGGGTACTCCGGTGAAAACCTTTTTTCTATTAAATCAACTGGTGGCAGAAAGTTAAACATATTTGTAAATTACTTCTATTAAAAAATCTTAATCCTTCCTGTACTTATTAGCTTCTGAATACTACAGAGGAAATTCTTTTCTTTTTGGAATGCTCTCTGATGATATCACGAGCACAGTTCTCTCTGCTGACGTTATTATAATAATAATAATGCTTTATTTATTGTTGTCCTTAGTGGGATTTGAACCCAAGTCCCCAGCACTGCAAGGCAGCAGTGCTAACCACTGAGCCACCATGCTGCCCTTAGCATACATCTGCTTTGCACGTCTGTTAAAATGGACAGAGATGTCAGCAGAGAGTACTGTGCTCGTGATGTCACCAGTGTTCCAAAAAGAAAGGAATTTCCTCTGTAGCATTCAGCAGCTAATAAGTACTGGAAGGATTAAGATTTTTTCATAGAAATAATTTACAAATATGTTTAACTTTCTGCCACCAGTTGATTTAAAAGAAAAAAGGTTTTCACTGGAGTACCCCTTTAACCCCTTAACGACGCAGGACGTATATTTACGTCCTGCGTCGGCTCCCGCATCATATCGCGTCGGTCCCGGCGCTAATCAACGGCCGGGACCCGCGGCTAATACCACACATCGCCGATCGCGGCGATGTGCGGTATTAACCCTTTAGAAGCGGCGGTCAAAGCTGACCGCCGCTTCTAAAGTGAAAGTGAAAGTGACCCGGCTGCTCAGTCGGGCTGTTCGGGACCGCCGCGGTGAAATCGCGGCGTCCCGAACAGCTGATCGGACACCGGGAGGGCTCTTACCTGCCTCCCCGGTGTCCGATCGACGAATGACTGCTCCGTGCCTGAGATCCAGGCAGGAGCAGTCAAGCGCCGATAATGCTGATCACAGGCGTGTTAATGCACGCCAGTGATCAGCATTAGAGATCAGTGTGTGCAGTGTTATAGGTCCCTATGGGACCTATAACACTGTAAAAAAAATGTAAAAAAAAAGTGTTAATAAAGGTCATTTAACCCCTTCCCTAATAAAAGTTTGAATCACCCCCCTTTTCCCATAAAAAAAATAAAACAGTGTAAAAAAATAAAAAATAAACATATGTGGTATCGCCGCGTGCGTAAATGTCCGAACTATAAAAATATAGCATTAATTAAGCCGTACGGTCAATGGCGTACGCGCAAAAAAATTCCAAAGTCCAAAAAAGCGTATTTTGGTCACTTTTTATATCATTAAAAAATGAATAAAAAGTGATCAAAAAGTCCGATCAAAACAAAAATCATACCGATAAAAACTTCAGATCACGGCGCAAAAAATGAGTCCTCATACCACCCCATACGTGGAAAAATAAAAAAGTTATAGGGGTCAGAAGATGACATTTTTAAACGTATACATTTTCCTGCATGTAGTTATGATTTTTTCCAGAAGTGCGACAAAATCAAACCTATATAAGTAGGGTATCATTTTAACCGTATGGACCTACAGAATAATGATAAGGTGTAATTTTTTCCGAAATATGCACTGCGTAGAAACGAAAGCCCCCAAAAGTTACAAAATGGCGTTTTTTTTTCGATTTTGTCGCACAATGATTTTTTTTTCCGTTTCGCTGTGCATTTTTGGGTAAAATGACTAATGTCACTGCAAAGTAGAATTGGCGACGCAAAAAATAAGCCATAATATGGATTTTTAGGTGGAAAATTGAAAGGGTTATGATTTTTAAAAGGTAAGGAGGAAAAAACGAAAGTGCAAAAACGGAAAAACCCTGAGTCCTTAAGGGGTTAATGAGCTAAAATCTGCTGTGGTTGCTAAGAGACCTGGAGTCTCCCCCAGTCTGACTTCTGTGCCCGATGACTCTCTGATGTCGGTGGATGTTCGGTCCGAGCAGTCTGTTGAGGAGATTACGTTACCATCTCTCTTCCCAGGTGACAAAACACAAAGACTACTTACCGTATTTTTCGCCCTATAGGACGCACCGGCGTATAAGACGCACCCAATTTATAGGTGCAAAATCTAAAAAAATTAAGATTTTTAACTCAACAGTGGTCTTCAACCTGCGGACCTCCAGATGTTGCAAAACTACAACTCCCAGCAGTTTTGCAACATCTGGAGGTCCGCAGATTGAAGACCACTGCATAGGAGGTAATACTCACGTGTCCCCGCCACTCCGGACCAGTCACCGCTGCCCTGGATGTTGCTCCATCGCTGTCGCCGTGTCCCCATCACTCCGGAACATCTCTGCTGCTGGCCGGGTATCCTCGCTCTCCATCGCCGCCATCACGACGTTATGCACGCCGACGCAAGACGTGACGACGAGGAAGGAGAGTGCCGGCCATACAGGGGATCCCTGAACGGAGAAGACACCGAGGAGGCAGGTAAGGTCCCTCCCGGTGTCCTGTAAGCACTAACCCGGTTAGTGTCACTTTCCCTTCAGACGCGGCAGTGAGCTTTGATCACCGCGTCTGAAGGGTTAATACAGGGCATCACCTGTATTAGCCACGGGTCCCGGCCGTTGATGGCCGCAGGGACCGCCGTGATAGGGGTGTATTTGCCGTATAAGACGCACCGACTTTTTCCCACCAGTTTTGGGGAAGAAAAAGTGCGTCTTATACGGCGAAAAATACGGTAGGTCCATCCGGTCAAGGGATCATGATGTTGACCAAGGGGAAGCCTCTACGTCCACCTCTAGAGGGCCTTTGGTTTTCAAAGTGGACGAGTCCCTTAAAAAAACTTATGATGTCCGAATGGAAACACCCTGATAAGCCTCCTGTTCTTACTAGGAGATTTAAGTTGATGTATCCGCTTCCAGATAATGAGATGGAGGCATCTCAGCAACATCTTAGATTGGCTGCAAAATCTATTGCTCTTGCCTCTGCTAGCAGACGCCCCTTATGGCGGATAATTCTTAAAAATTTAACCTCTGTGATCTTCCCTTTGAGCCTGGTAGACTCTTCGGTTCCGAGCTGGATAAGATTATGGAGGGCCTTGCTGATAAAAAAGGGAAATGCCTTCCTGTTCAGAGCTTTGGTGGGCGCGGAAGAGGAAGAAGTGGTAGAGACCAGGGCACTACTAGACCTCAGAAGCGGCAGTCCAACAAAAAACACGGTGGGGGACACAGTCGCGGTAAAGACCGCAAGTCTGATCTATGACTCCCATAGCCTCCACCCACGATTTCCTTCCCCCTTCCCTTCCAATCTCTCAGGTGGAAAGTCCATCCACCATTCCCCCTCCAGTAGGAGGTCGTCTAAGTTTATTTCTAAATTCCTGCGTCCAGGAGATTCAGGATCCTTGGGTCTTAAATGTGGTCAAGTCAGGCTGCAGAATAGAGTTTATCCCCCCCCCCCACCCAAGGAAATTTGTGTTAACCAAATTGTTACCCCAACCAAATCAATTCATCCTAGAAGAATCCGTTCTTCAGTACATAGAGAAGCACGCTCTAGAAGAGGTGCCTCCTCATCTAAAAGGGACAGGGGTTTATTCCCCTATTTTCCTAGTCCCAAAGCCATCAGGGGACTGGCGTATGATTATCGACCTTCGTTTCCTGAACGGTTTTATAAGGAAAAGACTGTTCAGAATGGAAACCATTCGGTCAGTCACCAGCATCCTGGACCCTCAAGATCTCATGGTTACCATCGATCTGAAGGATGCTTACCTTCACGTTCCCATCCATCCTGCTCACAGGAAATTCTTGAGGGTTGCTGTCACCATCAAAGGTGTGGTAAAGCATTTCCAGTTTGTTGTTTTGCCTTTCGGCATCACTTCTGCTCCCCACACTTTCACAAAAGTTGTGGCTCCAGTTGTTGCTGCTCTCAGACTAAAAGGTCTAGAGATCATCCCTTACCTGGACGACTGGCTTCTAAAAGCTGCCACTCCAGAGGTTTTGCAATCCCATCTTCACCTGGCTCTAGAATTTCTCCAGCGTCTAGGCTGGATTATAAATTGGGAAAAGTCTGAGATTATTCCTTCCTCCACCAGGAAGTTTCTGGGCTTCATAGTCGATTCCTCCCAAATGACCTTATCTCTTACTCCAGAGAGGAAAGGTCGAGTAGTAAGAGCCGCGGAGTTCTTGAGGAGCACTCGCAGGGTCTCCATTTGAACCCTGATGAAGATGTTGGGTCACATGTCAATGTCTGCAGAGGCAGTTCCTTGGGCCCTTTGGCATCTCCGGCCACTTCAAGAGCAAGTCTTGTCTGTCTGGAATCGCAACCCCAAGGTGTTGGACAAGAAGTGCTCCCTTTCTCCCTAAGTCTGAGCATTCCTCAGTTGGTGGAGGGATCTGACGGATGGGGAAGTCCTTGATTCAACCTCGTTGGATCATTTTGACCACGGATGCCTCCCTTCTGGGCTGGGGAGCCCATCTGGACGAGAATCCGGTTCAGGATATTTGGACCCCTCAGGAGAGACTTCTCTCCTCCAATATGAGAGAGCTGAGAACAGTTTGATTAGCTCTCCCCCATTTCGCTCCCCTTATTCTAGGGAAAGCGATAAGAGTTCGGTCATACAACACCACTGTGGTGTCTTACATCAACAGACAGGGGGGCACAAAGTCACAAACTCTCCTGAGAGAGTCAGGACTAATTCTTTCCTAGGCAGAGTCCAACCTAACCCACCTTTCAGCGATCCATATCAAGGGGGAACTCAACACAGTTGCAGATCGTCTAAGTCGAGGTCTTCCAGTCCAAGGCGAATGGTCCCTCAACAAGGATATTTTCAAGAAAATAACCAGTCGGTGGGGAGTGCCAGAGACAGATCTAATGGCAAGTCGTCTGAACGCCAAAGTGAGCAAGTTTTGCTCTCTTTACAAAGAGGACAATCCTGTGGCGATAGACACTCTGTCTATTCCATGGAGGTTCAGGCTGGCCTACATATTCTCTCCACTTTCCATGATACTGAGGGTATTGATGAAAGTCAGGCAAGACCAGGCCTCTGTGATAGCCATCATACCATTCTGGCCCATGAGGTCCTGGTTCACCCAGCTCATGAGGAGGAGTCAAGGGTGTTATTGGAGGCTTCCCCCCATGCAGAACCTAGTGTCTCACAACACAGGCTCCTGCCTAGATCTGAGGAGACTCAATCTGACAGCGTGGAGATTGACAGGACCCTACTAGATAGTGGGCTTCCTGCAGATGTTTTGAGAACCATTGCTCACTCCAGAGCTCAATCAACAAAGTTTATTCCCGGATAAAAGGGATCTTTCATCAGCGGTGTACTATGAAAGAGATAGTAGCCTCAGATCCTCCTCTTTCTGCATTACTACGCTTTATCCAGGATGGCCTTGACAAGGGTCTAAGCCCATCTACTCTAAAGGTTCAAGACTCAGCACTCTCTGCCTTTTTAGGCAGATCTTTGTCACAAGAACCCCTAATTAGGAGATTCCTCAGGTGAGCTGATAGACTTAAACCTAGGATTCTCAGACCTATCCCCAGATGGGATCTACCCACTGTTCTTAAGGGGGTTATGCGCTCCCCCCCTTTGAACCTCTGGAAGAAGGTGACTTTAGGTATTTAACCCTTAAAGTCACCTTTTTGTTGGCCATAACCTCAGCCAAAAGAATTGGTGAGCTTCAGGCACTTTCGGTTTTTGAGCCTTATACGCTTTTTCTCCAGGACAGAGTCCTGTTGAAATATCTGCCTACTTTTGTTCCTAAGGTCCCGACCTTCTCAAACATCAACCAGGTCATATCTCTCCCAGTTCTGTGTCCTAACCCATCTTTTCCTGAAGAAGCTGCGGATCACACTCTGGACATTTCAAGAATTCTGAAAATCTACATTGCAAGAACTGAAAAATTCAGAAGATCAGAACACCTGGTTTCTTTTTCAGGGAAGAAAAAAAGGGTTTAAAGCCTCTAAACCCTCTCTGAGTAGATGGATTAAAGAGGCAATTCGAGAGGCTTTTGTAGCCCAGGAGTTGACTCCTCCTGCCCTTGTTACTGCCCATTATACCCGGGCAGTGTCTACATCCTTTGCCGAAAGGAAATCTGTTCCTTTGAAACATATCTGTGCTGCTGCCTCTTGGGGCACCCATAACACATTTGTCAGTCATTACAGGGTTAATGCCAAACATTCGGAAGAGTTGGTCTTTGGGCAGTCTATCCTAAGTGCCGTTCTGCCGTAGTCCCTTCCTATTTGTGTTGTTACTTGCCAAGTCCCCACTTGTGCTGCTGGTTAGGACGTACGGGAAGCGTTAATTTTTAACGTAAATTTGTTTTCCCTTAGTCCTAACAGCAGCACACAAATTTCCCGCCCGTAATTTTTTGTTTATTTTACTTGTTATTAAGCAATGTGGCCTAAGGGAGGAGGCGTTATATGGGGGGGCTAATTAAATCTTTAATTACTTGGGCAGAATTAAAAATTCCACCGTCCTGCCAGCTTCACAGGGGCAGAACACCCCACTTGTGCTGCTGTTAGGCCTAAGGGAAAACAAATTTACGTTAAAAATTAACGCTTCTCTGCTGCTTATTAACATGAGATACCAAGCCGTTTATATGTTATTTTATAGTTAAAGTCCTATGATTACAGCAGCATCTGCACTAATTCACTAACTGTGAAGGAAATAGGTAGAAGGACTGTCGAGCATAATGTGAGATGACAGGCTCGTAGAAATAGCAAGTGCGTCCAGACAGCAGATCCATTGTATCTGTAACATAGCCGACAAAGGTAACTAAATAAATTCGGAAGATGAGGTCTCCTAGTACAAGGTTGAGCCTTAACGCCTTCCCTCTGATGATTTTTCATTTTTGCACTTTTGTTCTTTCCTCCTCACCTTCTAAAAATCAGAACACACTCAAATTTCCACCTACAGACCCATATGAGGGCTTGTTCTTTGCGCCAACAATTTTACTTTGTAATACATCAATAATTTCACCACAAAATCTACGGCGAAACCAGAAAAAAAATATTTGTGGGGCAAAATTTGAAAAGAAAAAAAAATTTGGTAATTTTTAGCGGCTTCCGTTTCTACGCAGTGCAGTTTTCGGTAAAATTGACACCTTTCATTTATTCTGTAGGTCCATACAGTCGCAAAGATATTGGTTTGATTTGATTTTACTACGTAAAAAAAATAATAATTACATGCACCAAAATTTATACGTTTAAAAATGTCCTCTATAACTATTTTTCTGCATATGGGTATGTATGATGGCTTATTTTTTGCGCCGTGATC
The DNA here is from genome assembly GCF_029499605.1 of Hyla sarda. Taxonomy (NCBI): domain Eukaryota; kingdom Metazoa; phylum Chordata; class Amphibia; order Anura; family Hylidae; genus Hyla; species Hyla sarda. The sequence goes on from NC_079197.1 coordinate 125,844,494, forward strand.
TGAAATTTTTATTGGTACAGTTTTTGTTTTGCTCTGACTTTTTGATCACTTTTTATACATTTTTTTAATGGTACAAAAAGTGACCAAAAATACGCTATTTTGGACTTTGGAATTTTTTTTTTTACGTGTACTTACGTGTACGCCATTGACCGTGCAATTTAATTAACAATATATTTTTATAGTTCGGACATTTATGCATGCGGCAATACCACATATGTTTATATTTATTTTTATTTACAGTTTTTTTTTTTAAATGGGAAAAGGGGGGTGATTCAAACTTTTATTAGGGAAGGGGTTAAATCCCATTTATTAGCTTTTTTTTTTTTGCAATGTTATAGCCCCCATAGGGGACTATAACATGCAATACCTCGATTGCAAGCACTGATCAATGCTATGCCATAGCATTGCATTGATCAGTGTTAGCGGCGCTCCACTGCTCCTGCTTGGTGATCGGACGGCAGGAAAGAAGGTGAGAGACCTTCCTCCGTACTCTCAGCTGATCGGGATGCCGCGGTTTCAACGCGGCAGTCCCGAACAGCCCACTGAGCTAGCCGGGAATTAAATTAACCTCTTTTAGATGCCGCGGTCAACTTTGATAGCGGCATCTAAAGGGTTAATGCCGAACAGCAGCCCGATCGGCAATGTACGGCATTAGCCATGGGACCCACCTGGTATGATGCGCGCTCACATGCTGAGCACAAGTCATACCTCGGGAGCCCGCAATGGACTACAGTCACATCCATTTGCGGCAAGGGGTTAAAGTCTTCCTATCATTTCAAACAAACTTTTGAGATGGCAAATTGACAAGTCAAAAATTTGGATCGGTTGAGTTTGGGTGCTCACACCACCATCATTTTTTCAAACCAGCTGAGTGTCTCTCTTCCTGTCTCACTGCATGAGTAGAGCTCCATAGACTTACTATAGTATTCATCTCTGTCCAGTTATCGGCGGGGGTTCTCAGCACCCAAACGGATTAAAACTTTTGACATGTCTCTGAAGGGTTACTATAAAAAAAAAATATGTTCCTATAGCAGGACAATTTATGGCCCATTTTTGTGTGAATTCTCCACATCTATAGTCTCAACCCCTGCATATTTGTGAGATGTAACCTGTGTCTTCTGCTTGTGAGCTTAGATTTGCTTTGAACTTGATAAAGGGAGGCATCCCGAAAGCTTTTCTCTACAAAATTCTGTCAGTCCAATAAAAAAAGGTATTACAAGATACTGCAACATTTAATGATTTGCATCTCTATTTTAAAAGAAAAATGTTTACAATCTGACACCCATCTGGGTTTAAAGTCATAATAAAAATATTAATTTTTCCGGGGGGGGATCGTGGGTTGCCGTGCACGAAGATTGCCGCGTAGTTCTTGAGCTCCGGCACCAAGAGGCCTACTAACCGCTATATTACTATATTAGCTTTCTACTGCTCCCTACCTGATGCCGAGATGGTCCCGTCGCCGCAGAAGGAACCCGCCCATCTGCCTGGATCCTGTGCCTCCCTCCGAGACCATCGCCTGCTACCTCTGCCCGGCTCCTTCATCTGCCCCAGGTTCCCCTCCTGCCTCCTTGGGCCTAGTCCGCACCCTCCCCTCCCGTTCAGTCGGGGCTGCGGTGCCGCGTCGTCCCTCTGGTCATGCGCTACCCGGAGGTCTGGCTGAAGCAAGGAGCTCCTCTCCTCCACTGTCCCCATTCCCAGGGAAGACTCCGCTGACCTCAGAGGGTGCTGCCGGAGCCTCCTGCCCTCCGTCCCCTGCTGCTGCCGACATTCAGAGGGGACTGTCTCCTGTTGCGGCAGTCCAGGACACCGCTGAGCAGAGCAGCCTGCAGAGGGTAAGTGCTGGCCCCGTCTTGTTGCAGCTGACCCAGGACTCTCCGTCTCCTGATTCACCTCTCTGCCTCCTGACCCCTCCCTCTTCAGGGTCGGGGTGGCTATCTTGGGCTGCCCTAGTAAAAAAGGGCCCCTTCCATACCTGGGGCCCCCTCTCCTCCTGGACACCTTCCATCTGGCCCCTGCTCCTCCTTGAAGGCCTCCTCACCCATTACCACTGGTGCCTGGCCTGCCACTTCTGGACTCCCTGGGCCTTTTTCACCCCCTGTAGCTGTGAGCAGCTACTCCCCTGCGACCACCTCCTTACCTCCGTTGGCTCCTCCAAAAAAACAGAGGGCCAGGTCTGCTTCTAAGCGCACAGGGGGTCTCCCAGGGATGGGACCTGTGCAGGACCTGCCTTCCACCTCAGGGTCCCTGGGGGCCCTTCCATCCGTCGCGGCCCACCCTGCTTGGGATACGGAAATGGACTCTGATGTCATTTGCTCTGGAGCCCCAGCTTCCACCCTGACCCCCCCCCCCCCTGATCTCAGCCTGCTTCTTACTCAAATTCCTACCAAGGACGATTTTAGAGCTCTTATCGCTGAGGTTAAGGATACCTTTCAGGCTGAAATCTCTGCTCTCCACGAGGATCTGCAACATGTCTCCGGCAGGGTGGAGGATTTGGAGGGGGCCCATGATTCTACCAGATCTTACATCGCACAGCTACATGATACCATCTCTGCTCAGTCCAAATTCCTTGGTGACTTGCATTCTCATGTAGAGGACCTGGATAATCGAGGCAGGCGTAATAATATCAGAGTCCGTGGCCTCCTTGAGGCTACCCAGGTTGAGGATTTACACGCCACGCTGGAAGCCATCTTCAACATGATTTTGGGTGAGCCCGCATCCCACAAGATTAAGCTGGACCGGGCACACCGATCTCTCCGTCCCCGCCCTTCTAATGGTCCCCCTCGGGACGTCATTTGTTGTGTTGCGGACTTCCTACTGAAGGAGCGGATCATGACTAAAGCACATTCTCTCCAGAACTTTGATTTTGACGGGGCTCCCATCCAACTGTACCAGGACCTTTTCTGGATCATGTTGCGCAAACGGAGGATGCTGCAACCTAACCTTACTGCCTTGCGTTCTGCCCAGGTGCCTTACAGATGGTCCTCTCTGTTTGCCCTCCAGGCCCGTCGGGATGCATGCTCTGCTGAGAAACTTTGCAGACTCGCCGGAATTCTGTGATACCCTTGCCCTTCAGGTCCCCCAATTTCAGGACTGGGGTCTCACTCCTCCACCACCCCCCTGCCTCCAGTGTGGCAGCCTGTCTGTGGGAAGCGCCATAGTGCAGGTCGGTCCCTACCCTCGCCGAAGTCCGGCAGTTCCAGATCCGACCCTCCCCGAACCCCCCTCCTGGGACTATAATACTGGGTTCACCAACTGATGACTGAACTGTTTGATAGTTGTTCCTCCTCACTGTTGCTAATTGGTGGAATTGTTTATTGTCTCTCTTATTTTGCCTATTTATCTGCTACCCTCTGGGTTGTTGTTACAGGGTGCTTGCTCTGGCCTGGCCTCTGGGTGGACCTCTTGTTCCCCGAGTGGTTCTCCTTCGGAGCGTTCTTCCACTATGCGCACCTCTTGTTTCTCGCCTCCTAACCCTCCTTTTTTGTTTGCGCCCTTTCTCTCCAGGTTCGGATGGCTGTCGTTGGGGCTCCTGCGGTCCCACTCTTCTCCTGTAGTGTTGTGGGATCTCTGTCTCGGTCTGAGTGAGTACCCTGCCGTATTGCACTTCCTCTTTCACCTACTCTCTTATGGCTAAGTGCGTCTCCTTGAATGTTGAAGGCCTTAACTCCCCGACTAAACAGTGTCTGCTCTAGAGAGTTGGTTGCCTTGAAGGCAGATATTGTCTATCTCAAGGAGACGCACTTTGACAAGACGGGCACCTTTCTCTTCCTACACCACCTCTATCCCCAGGCGGTTTCCACCTCTGCGGATAGGAAGGTTGCGAGGGTGGCCATTTTAATTTCTAGGTCCTGCCCTCTTCAGGTCACCTCATCCTATGCTGATCCCTCTGGTAGATTTGTTATTATTTCTGGGACACTGGGGGGTAAGCAGCTGCTCCTTTGTAATGTCTATGCCCCTAACACCTCCCAAATCCCCTTTTTGCACCGGGTTTTCTCTCGCCTGCATAGTTTCCCCTCCTCTGTGTGACTTTTGGGGGGTGATTTTAACTTAGTATTCTCCCCTACGATGGATCACCACTCGGTGATGGGTGCCCCGCCCCCTCTGCTCAGTTGCGCCTCTCTACGCTTTTTCAGCGCTTGATTCGCTCAGCTGCCCTTTATGACATCTGGCGCATTAACTACCCTACTGATCGTTCTTTCACCTTCTATTCTCATACTCACAAACTTCACTCTCGTATTGACTACTTTTTTGGTAATCTCCCTATGGTCCGTATGCTTTCCTCTGCTTCCTTGGAGCCTATCTCCTGGTAAGACCATAGCCCTTTTTTTTTACTCTCTCTCTCCCTTCACTTCCTCTACTCGCCGCTGTCATTGGCGTCTCAATGACTCTTTGCTTAAAACCCATTCTTCCTGGGACTCGATCCAGGCCAGCATATCTACCTACTTTACAGATAACGAGGGTTCGGTCTCCTCCCTGGCGACCTGTGGGAAGCCCACAAGGCGGTAGTCCGTGGTCACTGTATCGCTCTGGGCTCTAAACTTAAACGTAATGCTGTGGCTCGCTCCCGGGAACTTAGGGCTCTGAACTCTCGCTTGTAATCTCTCCTTCTGTCCTCTCCCTCACTACCGGTGCTGAGGTGTCTGGTTACGGCCCGTTCCAAGTTGAGTAACTTGGCGCTCCATAAAGTGGAGCGCCAACTTCTCTATGCCAAGCAACGCTTTTACGAGAAGGGCAATGAGGCGCACACTAAGTTGGCTCGACACCTTCGGGACTGGGCGGCTGCCCAGGCTCCATCAGCCCTGAAAGACCCCTCTGGTACCCTTCAGCACCATCCTGATTCTGTCTCTTTTTTGATTACTATTCTAAACTTTATTCCCTCCCATCTCAGCTGCCCTCGGACCCTGGGGAGCGTACTGCTATGCTTGACTCCTTCCTCTCTGGCAGTATCCTCCCGACTCATTCGGTGGCTGACAGGGAGCTGTTGAACGCCCAGATCCCTGTTGAGGAACTCTTGGAGGTGCTCAAGGCTCTCCCCGCAGGGTACTCCCCAGGTCCTGATGGCTTTACTTACCTCTACTATAACACTTTCTCCTCTGTCCTTCTTCCTTGCTAGGTTCCTCTGTTTAACTCTTTCTTGGGAGGGGAGTGCATTCCACAATCCTTCCTCCACTCTTTGATTACCTTGATTTCCAAGCCTGGGAAAGACCCCCATGACTGCTCTAGTTATCGACCCATTGCCCTCCTCAATTCTGACCTGAAATTGTTTTCTAAATTGTTGGCTAACCGCCTCTGCCGTTTTATGCCTTCCCTTATACATAAAGACCAGGTGGGTTTTATCCCTTGTCGACAAGGTGGAGATAACACGAGGAGGGTGTTATTGATATATAGTTAATCGGAGGTCTGAGCAGGCCTCGGTCCTGTGCTTGGACGCTGTGAAGGCCTTTGATAGGCTGGGTTGGCCATTCTTGTTTGCTACCTTACAAAAATTCGGTATCTCTGGCAACTTTCTCACTGCTCTGCGGGGTCTCTACTCCTCTCCCACGGCTTCTCTCAAACCTCATCATGCCTCCTCCTCAACCTTTACCTTATGTAATGGTACCAGGCAAGGGTGTCCGTTATCCCCCCTGATTTTTGCTTTAAGCATAGAGCCCCTTGCTGCTCTGATCAGGGGGGATCCGAACATCTCTGGTGTCTCTTCACGGTAGGGACTTCAAGATCTGCCTTTTTGCTGACGACATCTTGCTTACTCTCACTAACCCTCTCCTGTCTCTGCCTTCTTTGTACAAACAACTGCATGCCTATGGTCTTGTTTCGGGCTATAAGGTCAACCTTTCTAAATTGGAAACTATGCCGCTTAATCTTCCTCCTTTGTTGGCCTCCCTCCTACAGGCTGATTACTCTTTTCGTTGGTCTCCCTCTGCTATCTCTTATCTGGGTGTGTCGCTCTCCTCTCGCTACTCTTCTCTCTATTCTGCTAACTACCCTCGCCTTTTTAGTGACCTACGAGTCCTAATGGACAAATGGAGGTTGCAGTATATTTCTTTTTTTGGGCGTATTGCGGCGGTAAAAAGGACTATCCTCCCTAAGTTGCTTTACTTGTTCGAGACTCTGCCAGTGCAGTTCCCTCTGGCCATGTTGCGTCCCTTCCAATCAGCGATTTTTCGATTTATATGGGATGGTGGACGTCATAGTCTCCCCATGTCGGTGATGCTAGCCGATAGGTCCTGTGGCGGGGGTTGGGTGTCCCTGATGTCACCAAGTACTATTGAGCTGCGCATTTACGCCACATGGCAGCCTGGACATCATGCATACAGTAAGTGGATGGAGTTGGAAAAGCTATGGCTAGCCCCTATCCACCCCAACTCTTTATTATGGTCAGTCCTGTTCCCTTCCCGACTGCTCTCTCCTTGGCGCGATGTCGTTCTCCCGCTATGTGTGGTCCTATTGCTTTCGGCGCTTTGGACTCCTCTCCAATCTTTTCTATATCATCCTGATTTCCCTCCTGGTTTAACCTCGGAGATGGTACGGGAATGGGGTTCTTGGGGTCTTTTCTGTTGGGCAGATGTAGTGGACCCCCGTACACGTATGTTCCCATCCTTTGATCGCCTGGCTGCCCGCTGGGACCTCCCTGCCACTGAAGAGGCCCACTATACTACACAACTTCGTCATTACTTCTCTACTAGACTGAGCTCACTGGTTTTCTCTCTCCCAACGGGTTTTGAGGGGTTGTGTAGGAGGGGCCCTCAGACGAGGGGTCTGCTCTCCAGTATCTACTCCTACTTATTATCCCCCCAGATGGCTCTCGCCCCTCCCATCATTATATGAGCCGTTGGGAAGAGGACCTCGACACTCCTATCACTCTCCTCCAGTGGCGACCGATTTGGGAGCGAGCCTGTTTAAGCTCTTCTTACATATTGTTCTCGCTGCTAAAACCCTTATTGCAAAGTGCTGGAGGCGGACATAGCCTCTGTCTGAGGGGACCTTCTGGGTCGGATCCGTGAGATGCGTTCCCTAGAAAATCTTAGCGCCTCCTTAAACAACAACATCCCCTCGTTCTTGGCTATCTGGGATCCATGGGATAGTTTCATTGATAGAGAAAGCAGAGAGCCTACGGGGGCTGTCTATCTCCTGCCTCGGACTTACTTTTCCCCCTTTTTGCCCTCCTTTTCCTTTTGTGGCCTCCCCTTTGTCAGTAGCCCCCCCCCCCTTTTTTTGTTTGTCAGGTGTTGTTTGTTCTTTCTTCATGTTCCGCTCCCCCCCCCCCCCCTTTTTTCTTTGTTTTCTCTTTTTTTCGTTTCTATTTGGCATTAGGTTTGAAACTGTACTTTTTGCTTTCATTGGCTCGGATGAGGACTTCAGCCATGCTAAGGAATGTAATTTTGTTGCTCTACTGTATAGCAATTTATTTAGTACTGCTTCTTGGGATTGCATTCCTTTTTTTTCTGTTGGATGATGTCGTTCTGTTACTTATGAAAATGTAATAAAAATTGACAGTTTAAAAAAAAAAATGTCTTCCTTTATGTTGAATTAACCTTTACCATACGCAACTTACAATTACTATTTCATACCACAATTACAATTTAATAAAAAAATTTATTATATATATATATATATATATATTTATGTATATAATTTTATATACACGACCGAAACTTCTATGTACAATTAAAATATCACAAATTACAGAGCTAATAACAATACTGTCCAAAATATTTCTTCTTTATGAACATTAAAATTAAGTAGATGTTAAAAAAAAATTATAATAAAATAAAAAAAACAAGGAGTTCTCCTTTTCTAGTGCTTCCAAAGCACAGCGAGTGCAAGGCCACCTGACGAGTCTCCGTCCTGCTCACAGGATGAAAGAAGTCGGGGACCTGGGGAGTCTCAGGTGCACTTTCTTAAAGTCTGCAGACAAAACAGAAGAGAGTCTGAGGTAGTTTGTTTAGTGACTCATAGGATGTATACAGTCACAGGGCTGTCTTTAATGTCCCTCAATACCAAATGGCAGCCTATTCTGAAAACGGGACAAGCTACCTCATGTACTCATGAATGCGCCACGCAGAGATCTTTACCAAGATCGCAGTCAGACAACTGCTGGTTCCCAAGTTGTTAGACAACTCTCAGTCTGCTAATAACCAACCACCAGTTGCTTGCTATTGATCAAAGTAATGGTCTGTGCTAGAGCATTGTTTTGCCTCTCACTCCCTCAAGTGCTTTCTACAGCATGAAAATGATGTTATTACTGCCAAATGAGTACATTCATCACCTGTTGGAGGGCCACCAATGGTTACCATCTCCAGCCTGCTCACCGGGCGGGACCCTCCATACAGATAAAGCCTCACAGTTCATTGTAAGTCCTGATGCCTACATCAACTTGTCACTCCGTTGCTTGTATTCTGTCTCTGGCCAGAAAGTGTCCCGAGATGCAAGGTGTTGGGGTCACCATGTCCTCTTTCTTTCTTCTGCGACAGCAAGCTCAACCCTGGTCCTCAGTCTTCTGGGCAGACTGCTATCTGCTGTTCACATGGTTCACAATGTTTGGAACACCGCTGGAATCCAGTTCAGATAGAAATCTTTCCAAGTGCTGTATTAACACTCTCTTTTTAAACCTGATTAGCAAAAATACACAATATAGACGTAGGTTTAATATGGTTAATTCCAAAGTAACGCTTCACTGCATCCCAAGAAAAATAAAGGGGAATTGATTTAAATCTTGTTAAACTATACATATATTGATGGTGCACCTCCATCTTCCGAACAGATGGCTACTGGTCTTCAGAGCTGACCAGAGAACAATAACGTGAGACCTTATCTATAATGGATTGTATATTTGTTTTAAACATATGCTTCCAGACAAATTTCCTACTGGAATTTTTCTTTGAAATAACTGCCCATGACAATTCACTTGAGCAGTTTTCTCTAAAGTGGCTATAATTTCTGTTAGCGGAACAGTAATTGGTGTGCCTGGTCTCCTATTGAAGGCAGAGAAGTGAGGGGAGAGCTCCTGCTGCAGCCAGTTGCCTTCAGCCAGAGACAGATCTGAGGCTTGTGACAAAGGTGGTGGGTGTAATAGATGAGCTCCTGGTACACATGTAAAATTCTTTATTTCTTGGTGTTTTGATTACGGCACATCAAAGGATAAGATCAAAGCAGAGTAGGGTATCAAGAGACTTGGATTACATTTTGGGTTTGTGTATTCTGTACATTAAGTGTTCCTTTACAGATCCACTAACACTTACCGTGCCGCTTCCTTGATTGTAAATTCTATAAAAGTTTTTTGTACTTCAGATGGTCCTTGCACTTCTTCAAGCAGGGCAAAGATTTTTTCATAATCTAATGATACAAATAAATAAGTATCAAGTGGAATCCACATAAAATCTATTACCGAGGCCAATGAATGAATCAGCAAACCAAAATGAGGTAGTTATTTGATAATATCACCAAAACTAAGGAAAAAAATAAATTATTTAAAACAGATAAAAAAGGAAGCAAAGCTGGAAATTTTTTTTAGCTTATTTGGCAGCAAGTCTCTCCAACACAGAGAGAGGTTTCTTAACTGTATAAACAGTAAAAAGGTTAAAGCTGAAAGTGTTGGACACTAAGTAATAAGAGGGACATTTTTAAAGGTGATGGCAAAAAGATTTCTTCACTGATTTATAGACTACCTACATAAAAGTCATCTGTTTGACCAAGGAAGATGTGCAGTGCCACCGAAAATGTTTACACTGCAGAATTTCGGTGCAGAATCTGACAAAAAAAAGTTCAGCTTGGAAATTATGCTACATGAAGTTAACATTGTGGTGAAACAAATTTCTGCTGTCTCATTCACATGGCAGATTTTCCACAGCAGAAATTCCACATTCAACAAAAAGAATGAACAAGTCAATTATTTTTGCAGAACTCCGCAGCAGAGCCCCATTGAAGTCAATGGTACTCTCATTCACAAACAGAATCTGTGTTGAGCGCACAAAATTACACATAAATTCCAAATCCACAAAACTGAAAAAAATCTGCTGCCAGTCTGAGCGCATGCACAGAAATTCTGTCATGTGAACGAGGCCTTATAAAGACACGTCACCAGATCCAAGGTGGCAGTAACCCCTGTGTTCTACAGTAGTTAAAGCCTTTGGACACCTTTGAAAAGCATTTTCAATTTGAAAAGATAAATCTGTTACATCACAGAGTAGCAAAAAAAAAAAATAGGACATTTGTTAATAAAGAATATTTAGTAATAATATTTAGATTAGATACAAGTCAACAATAAAAAAAAAAAAAAAAAAAAAGACTGTAAAGGTGCACATGGGCTTTTACATAATGCAACAGACATTTCTAAGAATTAAAAGGTAATATGTACCTTTGATTATTTTCCTTATTAGAGGCAGATACGAAACAAGTTCTTTTTTTGCTTATCCGTTTAAAGGGAGTGCTCCAGGGAAGTTATGAAAAATAAAATTGTCCCAAAGCCACCACAATACCTCTGTGTCCCCTGTAGTTATCCATGTGATTTTGCCAGCTCCTACGTCCCCTGTGGTCTCCTAAATATTCTTGTTCCTTGCTTGCAGCCCAGACTACAACTCCCAGCAGTCAGTGCAGCTCTGTGTAATGGTTGCCAGCCAATTTCTCTTACTATCTGTGTGCTGTGTACAGTGTGTGCTGCTGACTGTTTACAAGTCTTTTCTTTCAAACTATCCTTCCCCCAGCAATAAATCATGCTATGCTCTGAATGGCAGCAGTCAGTGATTACATCTACATGAGGAAAAGAGCAGCGTTATGTGCTGAGTTGTGACTGAGAATCTTCACTGGGCTTCTCTCACCAGCAAGATCCTCACACAGGGAGGGGACCTGTGGCTGTGAAGCCAGATATCACGTGGTGTCTGTCTTCCAGGAGGAGTTGTAGTTTTGAAACCTCCGGAGGTCCGCAGGTTGAAGACCACTGCGGCCTTCGACATCATCCAGCCCCCTCTCACCCCCCTTTAGTTCTGTACAGTACTCACCTCTGCTCGGCGCTGGTCCGGTGCTGCAGGGCTGTCCGGTGGGATAGTGGTTCCGGGCTGCTATCTTCACCGGGGAGGCCTCTTCTAAGCGCTTCGGGCCCGGCCCCAGAATAGTCACGTTGCCTTGACAACGACGCAGAGGTATGTTCATTGCCAACGTACTTCTGCGTCATTGTCAAGGCAACGCCTCTATTCCGGGCCGGAAGCGCGGAGAAGAGGCGCCCCCGGTGAAGATAGCAGCCCGGAACCACTATCCCACCGGACGACTTCCCCACCGGACAGTCCTGCAGCACCGGACCAGCGCCGAGCGGAGGTGAGTACTGTACAGAACTAAAGGGGGGTGAGAGGGGGCTGGATGATGTCGAAGACCACTGAGGGTGGATGATGAGAAGAGGATGATGAAGGGGGGGTGTGGGATGATGACAAGAGGATGATGAAGGGGGGGTGTGGGATGATGACAAGAGGATGATGAAGGGGGGGGTGGGATGATGAAGGGGGGTGGGGATGATGAAGGGGGGGTGTGGGATGATGACAAGGGGATGATGAAGGGGGGGATGTGTGGGATGATGACAAGGGGATGATGAAGGGGGGATGTGTGGGATGATGACAAGGGGATGATGAAGGGGGGATGTGTGGGATGATGACAAGGGGATGATGAAGGGGGGATGTGTGGGATGATGACAAGGGGATGATGAAGGGGGGATGTGTGAGATGATGACAAGGGGATGATGAAGGGGGGATGTGTGAGATGATGACAAGGGGATGATGAAGGGGGGGATGTGTGGGATGATGACAAGGGGATGATGACAGGTGATGATGATGAGGGTCTGGATGATGACAAGCGGTGATGATGATGTTAATGACGGGTCTGGATGATGACAGGGGGGGTTGATGTATTTCCCACCCTAGGCTTATACTCGAGTCAATAACTTTTCCTGGGATTTTGGGTTGAAATTAGGGGTCTCGGCTTATACTCGGGTCGGCTTATACTCGAGTATATACGGTATTTACTTGCTGTTAAAATTCTCAACCTTTATATGTTTTTAATGTGATTGAAAAAGACACCACTAGGTGGCTCTGTTCTGTTCTCTCCTGGCCTGGCAGGAGACCAAACTCAGGAAATGCATGCGGGGCAGGGAGAGGCACAGCTCTCTCAGGCTTCAGTAACTTCACGCCTGCTGGGGAATGACCACTTTATCCTGCCAGGAGCTCACACATTGTAAGTAAGAGGAAAGGTATGATACAGTGCTTTTTAAAGCTTAGAATTTTTTTAAGGGCAATAGAATCTGAGTTCATTTAGAAATTATAGTTTGATGACAGGTGTTCTTTAAAGATATGCTTTACTGCAGGACCCATAGACATAGATGAACTGGAGAGATTTTCAGAGATCACTCTAAGGGAGGGAGGATGCTGATCTCTGTTGTAAATGGTGGAGGATGCAGTGTTATTGGTGTACAGGTGTTACTGTTCACTGTAATCCTGTCTGTGCTAAGAAGACAGACATTACAAGACAATCTGTACAGAACAGGAGCCTAGTGGTCAGATTGAAAACTGCAAGATTTAATAGGGTACTCCAGTGGAATTATTTTTTTTCAAATCAACTTGTGGCAGAAAGTTAAACTGATTTGTAAATTACCTCTATTAAAAATTCTTAATCCTTCCAGTTGTTATCAGGCGCTGTATACTACAGAGGAAGTGGCGTTCTTTTGTCTGACCACAGTGCTCTCTGCTGACACCTCTGTCCATGTCAGGAACTGTCCAGAGTAGGAGCAAATTCCCACAGCAAACCTCTCCTACTCCGGACAGTTCCTAAAATGGACAGAGGTGTCAGCAGAGAGCACTGTAGTCAGACTGAAGAGAAAAACTCAACTTCCTGTGGAGCACACAGCAACTGATAAGTACTGGAAGGATTAAGATTGTTTAAAAGAAGTAATTCACAAATCTGTTTAACTTTCTAGCTCCATTTGATTTGAATATTTATTTATTTTTTCACCGGGAGTACCCCTTTAACCCCTTAAGGACCCAGGACGTATGGATACGTCCTGGGTCCCGGTCCTACGATATAAAGCGGGGTCACACATATCGCGGCGGGCCCGGCGTCATAGTGAAGCTGGGACCCGCCTCTAATAGCGCGCGGCACTGATCGCGGTACCGCTCGCTATTAACCCTTTAGCCGCGTGCTCAAAGCGGAGCCGCGCGGCTAAAAATAAAAGTTGCCGGATAGCTCAGGGAGCTGTTCGGGATCGCCGCGGTATAATCGCGGCATCCCGAACAGCTGTAGCACAGGAGGAAGGTATCTTACCTTCCTTCCTGCAATCCAATCGCCGATTGAATGCTACAAGCCTGAGATCCAGGCTTGAGCATTCAATCGCCGAAAACACTGATTGATCCATTCCTATGGATCAATCAGTTTAAAAGATCAGTTAATGCAATGTTATAGCCCCCTATAGGAGCTATAATATTGCATAAGAAAAGTGTTAAAAAAAACATTAACCCTTTCAATTATCCCTTCCCCTAATAAAAGTTTGAATCACCCGGCATTTCCAAGAATAAAAAAAACACAGTGTAAATAAAAATAAACATATGTGGTATCACCACGTGCGCAAATGTCCGAATTATAAAAATATACCGCTTTTTAAACCACACGCCATTGAATGGCGTGCGCAAAAAAATTCCAAAGTACAAAATAGCGCATTTTTTATCACTTTTTATACAATAAAAAGTGATCTAAAAGTCTGATCAGAACAAAAATGATACCGCTAAAAACTTCTGATCACGGCGCAAAAAATGAGCCCTCATAGCGCCCTGAACACAGAAAAATAAAAAAGTTATAGGGGTCAGAAGATGACCATTTTAAAACATATAAATTTTCCTGCATGCATTCATGATTTTTTTTCTGAAGTGATAGATCTAACAGATAAAAACATTTTTATGGGATAAGTTGGTAGGTCCTAAAAGCTCCTGCTCCTGTTGATCTAATGAGTTGGTGACTCAAAACTTCCAATCAGATAGTTTATTTTTGACCTCAAAGCTTTTGGCAGAGAATTGAAGTGGAAGTAATCTAACATATACAGTAGAATCTCCCAATAGCGGACACTCACGGGGGGGAAAAAAAAAAAAAAAAAAAAAAAAAAAAAAAGTGTCCGCTATTCTTTCTAAATGACCGAATACTGTACTGTACTCACTCCAGAGTGTAATTACCTTTAAAACATGCTAAAAAGCAATATTACAATCTCCCAGTGCCATTTAATCTCCCCTTATCCCACCCCTATCTTATCATCCCCTCTTTATACCCTATGCCACCTTATTCGCCTTGTTCCAAATTACCCCCCTCCCCTTACCCCGTGTCACATAATTTCCCCTTGATCCTCCTGTGCCATTTCATTCCCCTTTTATTACCCTCTGTGTAAATTCATCACCCCCTCTTTATGAAGTGGCATAGGGGGATAAAATGGCACAGGGGATGGTAAAGAGGGGGTGATATATTTGCACAAAGGGTAATAAAGGGGGAATTACAGGGGGGTGAAGAGGAAATAATGTGGCACAGGGGGTAATAAAGGGGGGGGATGATTTGGCACAGGGGAAATAGAGTGGCATGGGGAAGGGGGGGAATCTGGGAAGGGGGGAGTGAATGATGTGGTCGGCAGACATACAGAAGCAGGAGACTACTGTTTTATGTCTTCTACTTATGTGCTGGGGCTTCTGTAGGGGGTGAAGTGGAGGCCTGGGCCCCTTACTTTGGTATTGGCTGTACCCCGTGACAGCAGCCCTGTGTACAAGGTGGGGCTGGCACATAGGCCTGGTTGTCCCCTATTGGGAGTGTTTTGTCCCTTTTCAGGTGTGTCCACGACCATTATTGGGAGTGTCCTCTTTTCATAGGGTGCAAATACATTAAGTCTAATGGGACTCTGCCGGGGAATTAAAAACTGTCCACTATTGGGAGGTGTCCGCTAAGGGAGATTTCACTGTAGTTTGACCATAGCTTATCTTTTATGTGTCAAACAGCAGTGAGAACAATTAAACCATTTACTATTTGCCTCTAGTCCTGTGGACATCTTTTAGAGACCTGCTTTGCATTTCTGCAGTTTGTGAATTGCTATTTGTCGCATGTTCACCTTAAAGGGGTACTCCGCTGGTAAACTTTTTTTTTTAATCAACTGGTGCCAAAAAAGTTAAACAGATTTGTAAATTACTTCTATTTAAAAATCATAATCCTTCCATTACTTATCAGCTGCTGTATGCTACAGAGGAAGTTGAGTGGTTCTTTTCTGTCTGACCACAGTGCTCTCTACTGACACCTCTGTCCATTTTAGGAACTGTCAAGAGCAGGAGCAAATCCCCATAGCAAACCTCTCCTGCTCTAGACAGTTCCTGACATGGACAGAGATGTCAGCAGAGAACGCCATGGTCAGACAGAAAAAATTCTAAAAGAAAATAACTTCCTCTGTAGTATACAGCAGCTGATAAGTACTGGAAGGATTACGATTTTTAAAATAGAATTAATTTACAAATCTGTTTAAAAAATTTTTTTCTAGCGGAGCACCCTGCGTCTTGCCTCCTGCTGACACTAGCTAGAACTGATTACCTGATTATATCCTGCCAGGGAGGAGCTGACTTTTTTCCTAGTGTCAGCGCCTCCTGGTGGCAAGAGCATATATCCATCAGTTAGGTGTCCCCCAATGAAGAGCGCCAGAGATTTTATTTTTTTCTAGCGGAGCACCCCTTTAAAGGCTTAGGTTATACTAGATTAGTTATGCACTATTTGTTGTTTAAGCTACATGAATGGAATGATACACATTAAGCACCTTATCTCTACTTTATTAACACAGGAACTAGAGCAAGCAGCAGGTCTACATTAACTTCAATGCTATTGTAACAAGAAAGCAATGAAAAACAAAACATACACAATTGTGTCCTATGCATATGCAGTTCCTGTCCCATATGCAGTATGGTGGTGCTGGGGTCCTAGGTTTGAACCTGACCAAACATCTGCATGTAGCAGGTTTATATATTCTACATTTATTTGCATGTGTTTTCTCAAGGAACTCCTGTTTTCTTTACCTGTGCATGTGTGTGGTGTGTGACATAGGGAAATGAAATTGTAAACCTCCAATGGGGGCAGAAACTAAAGTAAATAGTGACATTGGGGTGAAGTTTGAACTATGGTCTTTATATTTGAGAACACTGTCCAGTTTCTAGATTTTACCAGAATTTCACATCTGGACAACCTCTTAAGTTCAGAATTTGGTGAAAATGGTTAATATGTGTTTTCTACTTACTTCTTCCTGGCTTTCGCACTTCTTTCATCACTCTAATCTTAATATCTGCATTTGTTCCATTGATTATACTTTGCATTTCCTTCAGTGAGTTTGGCACAGTCATTGCAGATGTACATTCCCGAGTCCCAAGAGATTCCTCCATAGTCATATAGTTATCTAGAGAAGTCTTTAGAAGTGTGTTATTAACCGGCTTGTGGTCCAGGTTATCTTCATTCAAGCAATTGAGTTCATCAGTAACAGAGTCGAAGTTATTAGGCAGCATATCCTCATCACCCAAAGCAGCAGAAACACTTAATGGAGACAGTCCATCCATTTGTTTTTCCACAACCTGACCATTATCAGTCCGTTCTCCATTCCCTTCTGTAGTTAGACTGTTATTGCCATCTGCACAGAGAAAATATCCAGTGTTCATTTATTGTATACATACGTAGAAGAGTCTAAAGCAGTGATGTAGCACTCCCAACCAGTGGCTCTATAGCTGTAGGTGCTATTTTGTAAACAGGACTTCATACCCTGAACATAGTTCTAACATGGCTCAAGACACAAACACAATCATTAATTTATTATCTATTCTGTATTTATTTGGGAATTTTTTTTTAAAGAAGGGAATAACCCCTATAATTCTGAATGATAATGTTTCTACAGAATATGTTTGCAATTTTTACAAACCTCCTTCAGATGTACAGGAAGCCATGTACCAGCAAACCCTAAATTAGATTCTTGTTAAAGGACACCTCTCATTTACGTCAGGTGTCAGGATTTTAGCAACTCAGTTCGCCGTCGCTAAAGTTAGCTGTGGTATACAGAATTGTTCATTGAAAATGTATTGCAATGAAAGTGTGGTGGTCCATGGCATTATCCCAGAGCTCCATCTATATCTTTTGCATGATTTCTCCATGCCTGTACTTTCTATTTACATCATCATGTCACTTACATTTCAACTTTCAACATTTGACAAACTTTTCTATCCTATTTTATGTTCAGTATCAAGCTAATACCAGTAGCAGCTGCATATTGATATCTTACCTTTGTGTATGGGAATTGGCTTTATTAGGTTGTGTGGAGCAGGGCTCCCAGGCACTGCAGGGGCCCCCTTACCCCCTGCATGATTGGTGATGATAGGAGGGGTCTGAGGTCTTCTTAGCAGCAAAGGAGACATACTACGCCTTCTCTTCAAGGATGCCGGAGTATTGGACTCTCCAGGACGTTTAACTTTATTTTGAGGTCCAGCAACAAATTCGTCAGCTTCATCAATCATCATACCCTATAGTTGAAAAGCAATAAAAAAAAATTTCAATAAAATACTTTTATAAGATAGTTGTCATTAGCCGTGTTATTTTAAATTTTTGTAGGTTTACATTAAAACTTATTATACGAAAAACTTATTATAGGAAACCACACTATAAATGTTACCTAGGAGTGTGTTTGGGTTGTTGGTGGTGCAAAAATCAGTAGCCCTGTTTTTCTATTTTTTCACCAGCCATATAATTATATATAAATATATATATATATATATATATATATATATATATATATATATATATATAATTATATGGCTGGTGAAAAAATAGAAAAACATATATATATATATATATATATATATATATATATATATATATATATATATTGAATCATCCCCGGACAACTCCTTGAAAAATAAACAGAAAAAATCCTAGCCATGTGGCAGGCACAAAGGTGCTCTGCTTGCTAGAAGCCACAGCTCTGATGATTGCTACTGATCATGAGAACAGGGTACCTGTATCCTCCATCTGAATGAACCAGTGGACAGGTATACAAGCTGAACTCCATTCAATCTCTATAAGACTAAGAAAACACTTTACTATCTTAGGCAGTCCCATAAAGACTGAATAAAGTGTCAGTGCTCATGCCCGACTTCGAACTGGGTACAGAGGGTCCCATTGATATTTTTAGTGAATGGTGGGACCCAAGCGATCAGACACTTAACCTATCCTGTGGATAGGTGAAAAAGACTAAAAATTGGGACAAACCATTAAAGGGGTATTCCGGCCTTAGAAATTTTATCGACTATCCAAAGGATAGGTGATAAAATGTTTAAAGAACTCTCCCCCCCCCCCCCCCAATCCTTTGTATAGGGGATAAGAGGTCTACTGCCCGAGTACCCCTTTGTCCAATGACAGGTTTGGTCTGGAAAACACCAGAGACTATGCTTAACATGCAAATTTTTCCTTTGACACAGCAACTGTTATACCTGTTACACTTATGAACTGCCTAAATGTTATCAGAACCTGCAGAATATAAGCATGTCATCAGCAATGCCATTTACAGAGTAAAGACTGCTATATACCACCTATATTCTGCTGCTTGTAGGTAATTTTGTTACCTGCAGTTGTCCTGGATTTACAGTTTATAAAAGGAGCATTTCTAATATGAGCTGCTCAAAAGCAATTCACTAGTACAATAGATATACTGCTCCCCTGAAAGAGTGCCATTTTGGTGTGAAGAACTACAATACCTTTTTATCCTGTTTAAATGGATTTCCAAAGGTGTGAAGCCTTTTTGGTTGATCTGGATCAATCTCTCTGAGAGGGGAAGGCAGGAGTTTCAAGTATTCTTGGTAGTTACCCATCTGAGCCACTGGAACACTATGCAGACAATCTGCAAACCCAAATAAAAATGAATAAAGATTATCATAATAGTTTTCTATCATACAAAGTTTCTTTATACAGTTATGTGGGGAAAAAACTGTTTTGTTACAAATATGGATATCTGAATTTTTATGACTCATAATAAATGAGCAGTAGTATTACCAAAATCATAGTAAACAACAAGGTACCTTCATCCTGACCAACAATCAGTTTATTCGTCTTTAATAAATTAGTCCTCATCCTTGTCAACTGATCTAATAAATTAGTGCGTGGAATGTCATAGGCATTTCTGTACGTTTGGGGCTTGAGATCCTAGAAAGAATATAAAAGATACAAAAAAGAATGTTTTAAAGATTAAAAATATTAGTGTCATGAATTGTTATAGTCTGCGGGCATTATATTACAATGGTCAAACCATGATCTTTCCCTTTTAAAAAATACAAGTAAAGGCGCTTTCATTTTATTACAACACTATCTTTCATGTGGTATAAATCAGCAAACTGGCAGAATGGTATTCAAAGGACTTAACTTAGCTAAATGAACCTATTTTAAATGTATCCAGTTCTTTTTAGGATTTAAGAGTGTAGTTCTCAACAAAAAAAACACAACTGTAAATGTTTAGAAATTGACTAAATGCAGTCACTTTTAAACTAAGTTTGGTCCACTTAAATCAACAGCAACACAGAAACTCATCCATATGCTACATAACAAAAACAGGGGGGGGGGGGGGGGCATTTGCAATTGCTGACGGGCGCTGCGGCAGGCTTCTAAGCACAGGGTGTCAGGCGCAGAGTTTCATTTAACAGGCACAGCATCAAAAAACATTTTTTTTTAATGAAAGGTAATCTTTCAATTTGAGGATATGCTCTTTACCAGGCCATTAAAACATGACTTGAATACAGAGTGAATCAGACTTCCTGATTTACCTTATTTAAGAGGCCAATTTGAAAACCAGGGAACTCCTTCACATTCATCTCCTGCAGTCGTATTGGGGTGTCTCCAGAGATTCCCTGCAGCAGCTGTTTGAAGTGTCTGTTGTGAACTAAAGACAGTCTTGTTGAGTTACTTTTCACTTTAATCCCCGTCTCCTGCGGGACTTTCTTGCCAACAGATGTAATTATTCTTTCTGACTCCATTTTAGTCTGCAAAATAAATAGAATTATGAGCAAGGCGACCCCTTTTGGAGGGAATACAACAGCATGAATAACTAGAGATTAATTAAATGCATACAATGTCAGAAACAACAAAGGACTAAAGTTAAATACAAGCAGCACAGAGGTCAAAATCCACAAAGACTGACATAGCGCAGAAAAATCAGCGCTGATCATATGCCCACATTCTTGTTCAAACTGAAACAAGATACAGCTGACCTGGATAAGAGGCAAGATCAAAATACTAATGAAATAATAAATTATAACTACCGTATTTTTCGCCCTATAGGACGCACCGGCGTATAAGACACACCCAATTTTTAGGTGCAAAATCTAAAAAATTTAAGATTTTGAACCCAATAGTGGTCTTCAATCTGCGGACCTCCAGATGTTGCAAAACTACAACTCCCAGCATGCCCGGACAGCCGTTGGCTGTCCGGGCATGCTGGGAGTTGTAGTTTTGCAACATCTGGAGGTCCGCAGATTGAAGACCACTGCATAGGAGGTAATACTCACGTGTCCCCGCCGCTCCGGACCCGTCACCGCTGCCCTGGATGTCGCTCCATCGCTGTCGCCGTGTCCCCGTCGCTCCGGAACGTCTTTGCTGCCGGGTATCCTCGCTCTCCGTCGCCGTCATCACGTCGTTACGCTCGCGACGACGAGGAAGGAGAGCGCCGGCCATACAGGGGATCCCTGAACGGAGAAGACACCGAGGAGGCAGGTAAGGTCCCTCCCGGTGTCCTGTAAGCACTAACCCGGCTATTCAGTCGGGATGTTCGGGACCGCCGCTGTGAAATCGCGGCGGTCCCGAACAGCCCGACTGAACAGCCGGGTTAGTGTCACTTTCCCTTCAGACGCGGCGGTCAGCTTTGATCGCCGCGTCTGAAGGGTTAATACAGGGCATCACCGCGATCAGTGATGTCCTGTATTAGCCGCGGGTCCCGGCCGTTGATGGCCGCAGGGACCGCCACGAAAGGTGTGTATTCACCGTATAAGACGCACCGACTTTTTCCCCCCAGTTTTGGGGGGAAAAAAAGTGCGTCTTATACGGCAAAAAATACGGTATATCTATTAGGAATAAGTGATAAGACAGGGTGGTACAGAGTAAAATTACCATTTATTTCCTCCATTATAAAAAAAAAAAAAAAAAAAGGTGGTAGATCCTATCCCACTAAAACAAGGTTACCAGTATGTACACTACCTAGATACTGAGAAACCAATAAGAGTGATTCCAATGCTTCACCTTTTTGCAGGGATTTAAAGTAACTATAAACCTGGAGCCTTGGGATAGGTCATATCATTGGGTTATGAAAATGGTGGCTCTAGGTGTAGTAGTTTTGAACGATTAGCCACCACCAGAGGAGTCTGGCAGGGCATTCTCCTCTCTTCCTTCAGAACATATTAATGCTCAGCTAAACCCCCATTGCATTTTCCACTTGGCCATAATCCAGCTACTGTTGTAAGATCAGTTCACAACACTTACACGCTTGACAATACAAGCAGAAGAAGCTGGAATAAAGGGAACTATAAATCTACAATAAGGACAAATGAAAGGTTACCTGTTGACTAAGCTTTTTCAGATACGAAATTACACTATAACTAAGACCACAGTCCAAGTTGTCAGATATTAGGTTTGGTGCTCCCATCATCCTTAAGGCTTTCTTTAATGGCTGAAAAACAAACAAAAAAACATTATTTATAATAATACTAATAGTCAGTTCACATGGTGCATATTTTTACATTTTTGCACCCACAAATTGATCTTGTTCTCACAGATTCCAACTGTTCTCAATTTAGCATCCGCGTAGCGGAATCTTTGCAGATTCTGCGTCAGGTAGCCCGGGTGTGGATTAGCGCCATTCAATGGGAATAACCCTGCATCCAAACTGTCCACATTCACAACAAGCATTTAGACTGAAAAATTGGTTATATGAACGCTTAGGGCTACAATGTTTTTGCAGATATATCTACACCTGTTTTTATAGATTTAAAATTAACTGGTAAAAATCCACATATGTTGCAGAAACAAATGATGTATAGATTGTTGCTTCAGTCTTAGAAATGGGTGTATAATCTGCAAAGTGTCAACATTTAAAAAAACTTGTATACAAGTTTCTGTTCTGTAAGCATTTAACCCCTTAAGGACCAGACCATTTTACACCTTAAGGACCAGAGCATTTTTTGCAATTCTGACCACTGTCACTTTAAACATTAATAACTCTGGAATGCTTTTAGTTATCATTCTGATTCCGAGATTGTTTTTTCATGACATATTCTACTTTAACTTAGTGGTAAAATTTTGTGGTAACTTGCATCCTTTCTTGGTGAAAAATCCCCAAATTTGATGAAAAAAATGAAAATTTAGCATTTTTCTAACTATTGAAGCTCTCTGCTTGTAAGGAAAATGGATATTCAAAATAAAAAAAATTTGGGTTCACATATACAATATGTCAACTTTATGTTTGCATCATAAAATTGATGAGTTTTTACTTTTGGAAGACACCAGAGGGCTTCAAAGTTCAGCAGCAATTTTGAAATTTTTCACAAAATTTTCAAACTCGCTATTTTTCATGGACCAGTTCAGGTTTGAAGTGGATTTGAAGGGTCTTTATATTAGAAATACCCCATAAAAGACCCCATTATAAAAACTACACCCCCCAAAGTATTCAAAATGACATTCAGTAAATGTATTAACCCTTTAGGTGTTTCACAGGAATAACAGCAAAGTGAAGGAGAAAATTCAAAATCTTCATTTTTTTCACTCGCATGTTCTTGTAGACCCAATTTTTGCAAGGGGTAAAAAGGAGAAAATTTTTACTTGTATTTGAAACCCAATTTCTCTCGAGTAAAGTGTTCGGCGGGCGCAGTAGAGGGCTCAGAAGGGAAGGAGCGAGAAATGGTTTTTGGGGGGCATGTCCCCTTTAGGAAGCGCCTATGGTGCCAGGACAGCAAAAAAAAAAAAAAAAAAAAAAAAAAAAAAAAAAAAAACACATGGCATACCATTTTGGAAACTAGACCCCTCAGGGAACGTAACAAGGGGTAAAGTGAACCTTAATACCCCACAGGTGATTCACGACTTTTGCATAAGTAAAAAAATAAATAAAAAATGTTTTACCTAAAATGCTTGGTTTCCCAAAAATTTTACATTTTTAAAAAGGATAATAGCAGAAAATACCCCCAAAAATTTGAAGCCCAATTTCTCCTGATTCAGAAAACACCCCATATGGGGGTGAAAATTGCTCTGCTGGTGCACTACAGGTCTCAGAAGAGAAGGAGTCACAATTGGCTTTTTGAAAGCAAATTTTGCTCTGGGGGCATGCCGCATTTAGGAAGCCCCTATGGTGCCAGAACAGCAAAAAAAAAAAACCCACATGGCATACCATTTTGGAAACTAGACCCCTCGGGGAACGTAACAAGGGGTAATGTGAACCTTAATACCCCACAGGTGATTCACGACTTTTGCATATGTAAAAAATTTTTTTTTTTACCTAAAATGCTTGGTTTCCCAAAAATTTTACATTTTTAAAAAGGGTAATAGCAGAAAATACCCCCCAAAATTTGTAACACAATTTCTCCCGAGTACGGCGATGCCTTGCTGTTGCCTTGAAATACGACAGGGCTCCAAAGTGAGAGCGCCATGCGCATTTGAGGCCTAAATTAGGAACTTGCATAGGGGTGGACATAGGGGTATTCTACGCCAGTGATTCCCAAACAGGGTGCCTCCAGCTGTTGTAAAACTCCCAGCATGCCTAGACAGTCAACGGCTATCTGGCAATACTGGGAGTAGTTGTTTTGCAACAGCTGGAGGCTCCGCTTTGGAAACAGTGGCGTACCAGACGTTTTTCATTTTTATTGGGGAGGGGGGCTGTGTAGGGGTATGTGTATATGTAGTGTTTTTAACTTTTTATTTTATTTTTTGGTAGTGTAGTGTAGTGTTTTTAGGGTACAGTCACACGGACGGGGGTTCACAGTAGTTTCTCGCTGGCAGTTTGAGCTGCGGCAGAAAATTTGACGCAGCTCAAACTTGCAGCCGGATACTTACTGTAAACCTCCGCCCATGTGAGTGTACCCTGTACGTTTACATTGGGGAGGGGGGGAACATCCAGCTGTTGCAAAACTACAACTCCCAGCATGTACGGTTTATCAGTGCATGCTGGGAGTTGTAGTTTTGCAACAGCTGGAGGCTCTGTTTTGGAAACAGTGGCGTACCAGACGTTTTTCATTTTTATTGGGGAGGGGAGGGGGGCTGTGTAGGGGTATGTGTATATGTAGTGTTTTTTTTTTACTTTTTATTTTATTTTTTGGTAGTGTAGTGTTTTTAGGGTACAGTCACACGGGTGGGGGTTCACAGTAGTTTCTCGCTGGCAGTTTGAGCTGCGGCAGAAAATTTGCCGCAGCTCAAACTTGCAGCCGGATACTTACTGTAAACCTCCGCCCATGTGAGTGTACCCTGTACATTCACATTGGGGGGGGGAGAAACATCCAGCTGTTGCAAAACTACAACTCCCAGCATGTACGGTCTATCAGTGCATGCTGGGAGTTGTAGTTTTGCAACAGCTGGAGGCACACTGGTTGTGAAACACCGAGTTTGGTAACAAACTCAGTGTTTTGCAACCAGTGTGCCTTCAGCTGTTGCAAAAGCTACAACCCCCAGCATGTACGGACAGTGGAAGGGCATGCTGGGTCTTGAAGTTATGCAACAGCTGGAGGCATACTACTTTGGCTGGGGATGCTGGGGATTGTAGTTATGCAACAGCTGGAGACACACTGGTTTGCTACTTAACTCAGTGTGCCTTCAGCTTTTGCAAAACTACAACTCTCAGCAGTCACCGACAGCCAACGGGCATGCTGAGAGTTGTAGTTATGCAACAGCTGAAGGTACACTTTTCCATAGAAAAAATGTGCCTCCAGCTGTTGCAAAACTATAAGTCCCAGCATGCCCATAAGGGAATGCTGGGCGTTGTGGTGGTCTGCCTCCTGCTGTTGCATAACTACAGCTCCCAGCATGCCCTTTTTGCATGCTGGGAGCTGTTGCTAAGCAACAGCAGGAGGCTGTCACTCACCTCCTGCTGCTGCTCCACGCCGCATCAGGTCAGTCCCTCGCAGCCGCCGATCCTGGGGCCCCGATCCCAACATTAACGCCGGGGATCGGGGTCCCCAGCACCCGGGGTGCACGTCCCGCACCCGCTCACGTCCTCCGGAAGAGGGGCGGAGCGGGTTGCGGGAGTGACACCCGCAGCAGGCGCCCTGATTGGTCGGCCGGGAAACCGGCCGACAAATCAGGGCGATCGTGAGGTGGCACCAGTGCCACCTCACCCCTGCTGGCTATGGCTGTTCGGGGCCGTCTCTGACGGCCCCGATCAGCCAGTAATTCCGGGTCACTGGAGACCCGATTGACCCGGAATCGCCGCAGATCGCTGGACTGAATTGTCCAGCGATATGCGGCCATCGCCGACATGGGGGGGCATAATGACCCCCCTGGGCGATATGCCGCGATGCCTGCTGAACGATTTCAGCAGGCATCGGGCATCGGCTCCCCTCCGGCTAGCGGCGGGGGGCCGGGAATGGACAGGACAGTACTTCCATTGTCCTTAAGGGGATAAAGACAGAAAAGGTTTAATCTCCTAAATGTACTGATTCTATCGATTGGTTACAGAGGAATAGGCGGCTGCCTGCACATGTGTAAAGCCCAAAGGGGGGGGGGGGGGGGAGTTACAAATTATAATCAATGGTTTAAAAAAAAATAAAATAAATAAAAAGAGGATAAAGCTTACCATTAAAAAATAGGGTGGCATTGTTTTCAAGTAGTTATCAAAGGATTGGCGCCATTTCAGTGTTGGCTTAAGTTTGTGCAACTTGAACAAATCATCTGTAAAAATGAAAGTGAAATTAATGCTGTAGAATAAAATAACACCAACATAAACAGTAAGTGATGCGGACCACAGCAATATAGCGCTGACTCACCAAGTAAAGGAAGTAACACAGGATAGTTGTATGGCATGACAAATAGGTTCACACAGGTAAGAGTGGTGCTAGCCTTCAAATAGCCAAATGGCTGTCCAATTTCACTGTACTTCCCACTACTGCTCACAAAAACCTGCAACAAAAAGAAAAAAAATAAGGAGATTTTTAGGCTTCCCGTTAAATCTCTCTCTCGAAGGATCCATTGGGGGACACAGACCATGGGTATATTCTGCTATCTCTAGGAGGCTTGTCACTATGGAAACAAGGAAAGTTGGCTCCTCCCAGCAGGGTATACCCGCCCACAGGCACCTGAGGTAATCAGTTTTAGTCCCAGAGCAATAGGAGAAGACCGACAGGTCAAGAGAAAAACCACAAACTGTCCGAGCAACTAGAAGAAAAGGTAACTGAACACACCCTCGGACAGATAACTGAAATAGCAACACCAGAAAAAGGATGGGAGCTGTGTCCCCCAAAGGATCCTTCGAAAAAGATTTTACGGTAAGCATAAAAATCTCCTTTTCTCTATCGGCTCCATTGGGGGACACCGACCATGGGACGTACCAAGCCGTCCCTTGGGTGGGTAAGGCTGGGTTCACACCACGTTTTGTTAAATACGGTTCCCGTATATGGCTGGGAGGAGGAGGGCGGGGCTTAATCGTGGCGCCCACACTCAGCCGTATTCGGGAACCGTATTTAATGTATGTCTATGAGCCGACCAGAGTGAACCGCAGCCTCCGGTCGGCTTAGTTTTCGGCCGTATGCGGTTTCCCGACCGCAGGCAAAAACATGGTCGACCAGCCTAAGGAAATCAGTCAGGACTACCGCCGCCTGCAACGCCTTACGGCCCAGAGGAGCATCAGCTGATGCAAAGGTATGAATCTGGTAGGACCTTGTGAAAGTGTGCAAAGACTACCACGTGGACGCTTTACAGAGCTGAGAGGCCAAAGCCACGTAGCTGAGTGCCCAGGATGCCCCGAAAAAGGGTGGAATGAGCCAAAACCCTGAAAGGTGGGATCTTCCCTTTGCAGCGGTAAGCTTCCGAAATAACAGACCGGATCCACGGAAAAATGGTGGCCGTAGAAGCAGGTTGTCCTGTAAGACGACCTTCCGGAAAAACAAAAAAGGGAGTCACACTGCCGAAAGGAGAGAGACTGAGAGACAAGTCCGAACAGCCCTCACCACAACCAAGTGGAACTCCCAGGGATGAGAAAGAGGCCGGACAAAAGGACGGTAGGACGATGTCCTCATTGAGATGAAAAAATCAAAACCATCTCAGGTAAGAAGGATGAACCTGGACGGAAAACAACTTGTCCTGGTATACAACCAGGAAGGGAGATCGGCAGGAAAAAGCTGCCAGCTCTGAACCCTCCTAACAGAGGTAAGAGCAATAAGGAACGCCACCTTCCGGGTAAGGAGGCGAAGAGAAATGTCCCTGAGAGGCTCAAAAGGGGGGCCTAGCAGGACATCGAAGACAAAGTGCAAGTCCCAAGGGAAAAAAGGGGACTGATAAAGAGGGACAGCATGTGCCACTCCCTGAACTAGGTTTGGACATGATAATTGAACGCCAGAGGACGTTGAAAAAGAATGGAAAGGCCGAAACTTTGACCCCTAAGGGAGCTGAAAGCCAACCACGACCGGAGAAAAAGGCAGAGTTTCACCCCAACAGAAATAAGACCGCCAGGTATGGTGGTAAATCTTTGCAGCGGAAGGCTTGTGAGCCCTCCGCCTGGAGCGAACCACTTGGGAAGAGAAACCGCGGGTCCTCAGAACCGCTGTCTCAAGCGCCACGCCGTCAAAGGCAGAGACGGTAATAGGGGTGGCACAGGAGACCTGATATAGGAGGTCTGGACAATAGGGAAGGCGCAGCGGTAAGTCGTTCAGGAGCCTGACCACGACAACGTACCATGCCCGCCGGGGCTAGTCTGGGCCACAAGAATGGCGGGAACGCCCTCTGCTATGAGTTTCCTCAGGACCCCGAAAAGAGAGGAAGGGGAGGAAACATAAGGTAGGGAAAAGCCCGACCAATAAACAGATAAGGCAGGACCAAGCCCGACCAAGAGAGAGAGCTTTGGTTGTGGCAGGACGTGCAGAGGTCCACGCCTGGAGCGCCCCAGAGGTTGCAGATCACTGCAAACACCTCCGGATGTAGGGACCACTCGCCTTGAACGGCCGAGGACCGGCTGAGAAAGACCACATCCCAGAGACGCCCGGAATGAAGATCGCTGAGATGGCCGGAAACCTGAGTTCCGCCCAGAAGGGAAATTCCCAAGAAGCAAGCAATGAAAGAATTGCCCTATGCCCCAACATGTTGAAGGGGAAAAGGGCTTCTAGGGGACCAAGGCCCCAGACCGACCGGTCCTTGAAAACACCTCCCCAGCCCGACAGACTGGCAGGGAGGGACAGGAAGGAACGCCCCGAAAAAGCAAGGGGGGAACGAAGCCACCATAAGACCGACAAGACTGTCGAGAGAGAACGATCTAGCGGTCGAGAGATAATGGGGACCTGTCACACCAGAAGAGAATCACCAGCTGAAGAGGCCGGTGATGAAACTGGGCAAATGGCACGGCCTCCGCTAACCGACCCAGGACATCCATGCAAAAGTGAATGGAAACTGGAGCAGGGTGCCGAAGTCATCGGACTCTTGATAAGAGTCAGTCGATTGGTCGGCGGAGTCGAAAGCGGGCAGAGGCCGCGCCCAACTGGAGCCCCAGCCAGGGGAGCGGTTGGACTTGTCTCAATTGACCAACCGAAGTGAGACAAGGTCTGGACCATCCAACCGAAGTGAGACTAAGACTCTCCAGGATCTGGGCCCTAGCCGGAACCCTGATCAGGAGGTCGTCCAAGTAAGGAATCACAGAAACAACTGTTTTCCGTAAAAGGGCTATCACAGGCGCCAGGACTTTGGTAGAGGTCCGCGGAGAAGTGGTCAGACCGAAATGGAGAGCCACAATAGAAAATGACCATCCGGAACTGCAGCGGAGGTACCGCTGATGACCGGGAAACATGAGATGTGGAGGCAGGCATCCTTGACGCCAGCACTGAACAGAGAGACTCCATTCGGGGTGGGAAAGCAGAAGATGCTGGCTGAGATATTCGAGAACCAAGATTGGTGGAACAGAAACGCCTTTCTTGGGGACCACAAAGAGGTTCAAATAAACCTCGAAAACGTTCCCATGAAGGAACCGGGACAATTACTCCCTGTGGCTAACACTCCCGTTAACTGTTTAGAGGGAAGAACAGTTCTGGGTACGGACATCGTAAAAAATAACTCTCTCACCCAAGTCTGTGTCCCCAGGGCAGCTGCTGTGAGAAAAACTCCGCTCTGGGTCAGTCAGAGGAGAGACTGCCGGCCAATGGCAAGAGAGGGGCATGCTAAGAGCAGGGGCCCCTGGCTGACTGGCCCCTGCCACCCATATATGCGCACACAGAGCTAATTGGTGGCCAGTTCGTGCCATGCAGAAGCTCCGGTGGCCCTGGTGGGCGGAGCTAAAGCACATCGGGCCGCCAAAGAACAAAGAGAAATATTAATGGCGCCCGCTCCCTGCTTTGAGCGCATATGCGAATGCATATGCGCTCGCGGGGAACGGAACGGGTGAAGACACTGCCGGCAGCCACCGTTGCCGAAAGTGAAAGTAAGACGGGCGCAATGTGCGCCCGCAGAGAATAAAAAGTTATGGCGCGGCTGCCGAAGGGAGCCGCATTAATAACAGTGTCCCACACACAAGTGTGCAATAAACTGTGCCCCACACATAAGTGGCCAGTGCACATAAGTGGCCAAGTGAGATAAACTGTGCCCCACATATAAGTGGCCAGTGAAATAAACTGTGCCCCACACCTTCACTGCTCACCCCAGTAATAAAAAATAACCCCTGTCCAGCCAACAGTAAAAGTGGGCCAAAAAACTGAGGGTCTCCAGAGGTTGCAAATCCGCACCTGAGGAAAGAAGGGGGAAAAATACTCACCTCAGTCAGAAGAACTTACCTCATGAAGTCTTCCTATGAAGTCTTCAGCCAGCTTTTATCACCTGCATCATGCCGAGCTACCATAGCTGGCAAGCAGGGAGGTAGGGGGACCCGGACCCATGAAGTACAACCCCAGGCGCTGACCGTTGGCGAGAGGGGGTTAATAGTACATCCCAGATGTCTGCCCCTCAATCGCAATGGGGGAATAGCGAACCGCAGTTCGAGTCCCCACCTGAAAACAGGAAAGAAATAAAATAAAAATCTAACACATCCCTAAATCTAGGAAAATAATAATACATAGGACCTGGTCTGGAGAGACCTCCTTAGACACTAAGCTAAAACTGATTACCTCAGGTGCCTGTGGGCGGGTATACCCTGCTGGGAGGAGCTGACTTTTCTTGTTGCCATAGTGACAAGCCTCCTAGAGACAGCAGCATATACCCATGGTCTGTGTCCCCCAATGGAGCCGATAGAGAAACAAGGAATACAAAGTAACTGAGAACACTGTTTAAAAGTTAACAAATAGAAAGAATCTACATAAAAAGTAGTTTAGTAAACATGTATTATCACTTAAAGGGGTACTATGGGTAACTCAAACTTATGCCCTATCCTGTGGATAGGGGATAAGCGTCTGACCGCAGGGTTCAGTAACTTTCCCTTCCTTGGCACACTATGGCCCCCACCTTCAGTGACTGACCGCTCGTTCAGAAAAGTGCCGGTTTGGATGGGACCCCAGACTGGTAGTATTGCAGTGAAATTATGTCATTAATAACTAACAATCTGACCCACTCAAGTGTCAAAGACTTGAGAATTATGGCAAAAGGAAGGAGGAAATATTTTTGCCAATAACTTGGTAAGGGAATTTCATGAGCCATCTACTAAAAATAAAGTTCTTAGGCATCTGGGCCATCATGATGCTTCAAAAGGAAAACGTTTTAGGGTGCGTTCCCACCTGGCGTATACGCAGCGTATTTCACGCTGTGCAAAATTTCCTTGCTCAATATACACACAGGGCTTTCCAGCGGCAGCCCTATGCGTGTAGTGAGTTTTGGAAGCGGGGCCGTGTGCCGGCGTGACTGTGACGCGCGGCTTTGCCTCCAAAACTCACTGCACACATATGGCTGCCGCCAGAAAGCCCTGTGTGTATAGTGAGTGAGGAATACGCAGCGTATTTCCCATTGCTCCCGCAAATTTTGCGCAGCATGAAATAGACTGCTTATACGCCAGGTGGGAACGCACCCTTAAGGTGTCACAATGCATCAAGCTGGAGGAGCTACATCGTCCCTCAGAACAGAATCCACTAAAAACAACTATAAATCTGATACAGAATCATTCAATTATTAACCAATGTTTTCAACATTGTCATGAGGGGGTGGGGGTCATAAGCGGCTTAGTAAACTGATACATTTGATAAGAGTTTTCAAGTAATGTGACTTATCACAGAGTAGCCTATGAGCTGGCTGGACAAAAACAATTTTATTTTACCGACAAATAATTTAGCAGTGAAGGATTAACAGTTCAACCATATAGATATTTTGCAGATTCACTCATTCCCCCACTAAAGCATTTCTCTCCCATCAGTAACGTAGCACAGATGCACTGACCTGCCAGCAGGTTTGAGGAGACTTTCGTTCAAGAATATACTGTGTTAATGGAGATGGCTCAAGCTCATATTTGTCAAAAGGTAGTTTATCAATGACCATAGGTTCACAGTCAACACAGGAAAATTTCACCACAGGATGGGCAGAGCGTGGGGGCTGAAAAAAAAAAGACATTACATAAATACACAATAAAATCCTATAAAGGGTGAACTCAATGCACTTGTATAATAAATAACTTGGTGCATGGCCGTTGCTTACATACATTATAGAAAGTCCAGCAAAGTTGGGCAAAATAAGACACGGCAACCCATCAGACGACTAATGAAATCATTTATTCTGGCATCGGAGCAAAATCAACACATTAAAGGGGTACTCCACTGCCCCAGCATTTCGGAACATTTCCGAATGCTGGGTGCAAGCTGCGGGGGTTGTGATGTCACGTCCCCTCAGTGCAAGCCTATGGGAGGGGAAGTGGTGGCTGCCACGCTCCCTCCCATAGACTTGCATTGAGGAGGCGTGACATGGTGTCACAAGGGGTGGTGCCGTGACATCACAACCCCCGCACCCAGCATTCGGAACAAAATGTTCTGAATGCTGGGGCAGTGGAGTACCCCTTTGAGCGACACGCTACAGCATAGTGGACAGGGGGAGAGTGGAGCAGGTGCAGGGACAGGCAACGTCCGTTTCACGTCAAAAGACGCTTCTTCAAGCCGGAATAAATAATTTCGTTACAGTCGTCTGATGTGCGAGTTGCAGTGTCTTATTTTGCCACACTTTGCCTTTCACTATTAGACACTGAGCACCTCCCATGACCTGTAGTACTTGACTGCTACAGACTCCAGTGGCTTGTTACATTTCCCAGTCGTGAATTAACCCTTGCAGTGCCTGGTATCCCTCTTTTGCATTCATTTTACATACATTTTTCACACTGCCATTGTGCTCAATTCGAAAACGGCCAATAGGGTTTTTATTTTGCCTTTAATGGCAGTTATCGAGACAGGGCACAAAAAGGCAACAACGAGTCCCAATGGATCCCATTGACTACAATGGGGTCCGTCGGGTGCCATTGTTTTTTTAGCAAGAGCAGTGGAAGAAAAAGACTGTGCATGCAGTAATTTTTCTGCCGCTATTCTCCCCTCATTTTTTAATGTCCGCTGACTGCCGGGTCACAACGGCAGTGTGAAAGAAGCCATAAAGAGGCATAAGGGAATCTGTCAGCCCATCTATGCAGCATTGAAGCAGTAACTAACACCCAGATATCAGCTATACCACATATACAAGACGTTTTTGGTTGCTATTAGCTACAGCATAACGATAGCTGTGTGAAGCAGGAGTCTCATGTATCTATAGGAGTTACCCCAAGAAAAGTTATCCCTCATCCACAGGATAAAAGTTATAAGGGTGTCCAGTCATAAAAACAAAGGTCAAGCTAATGGAGCAACAGCACACATGCTCAGCCACCACTGAATTCACTCTCTAATGTAACATATGCACATTGCTGTGTAATGTGCAATGCAGCTCCTTGTGATCGGTGGGAGCCCCAGTTCTCAGACGTACACTGATCAGCTAGTTATCCTCTATCCTGTAGAGCTATGGGTAGAGACATCCCTTCAATACATATGGGTTCAACCAACCACTGACTGACAGCTTTTTTTCTTTCTGGAAGGGTAAATTCAGTGTCAGAACTGCACATTGCAAATCCAGTATGTATTTTACTACAAGATTTGCAACAGAAAGCTTCAGTCACAACCTCTGTGGGTCTATGGTATAAGGGAAACCCAGGAAAAGGGTGTCAATAGCTATGATTGAGGTGACCTAACAGAGGAATATTTGCCTGACCAGTCTGTTCCTTCCAAGAACATCTGTGCACCCCCTCCACTCACTGGGTAAGTACACCTCTATATAGATATCTTCCTTTCTTGCTCTAAATTCTCTGCCTGGACAACCCATCTATGTGGATTAGAGGGGTGAGGTCTACTGGGGTAATCAGGGGTCCTGGATTTTTGGAAGTTTGTTAGGTTCCCTGTGACAAGATCATAAGCTTATGGTTAACCATTTATTTTTCTCTTCGCTTGTCAGAAGTCAAGGGTAGGTTTTTCCAAGCACGAGCAAACATTTGCTTTTCTGCTAGAAAGGAGGATAAAAGCTGTCTCTTGGCCCAGGGGCACCTTTCAATTTCTCACTAATGGACACTTTTTTTTTTAACTACTTGCTAGGTGTAAACAAGATCTAATACTTATTACAGCCTATGCTTGGTCACGGTTTTTTTTATTGAAGGAGGGGCTTACTTGCTTTTTTTTTTTTACCATTTTACATTTTTTATGTCCCAATATGGGACTATTTTTAGCAATCATTTGATTAGTAATACTATTTAGTGATTTGCATAGCAGTGATTAGTATAATAGTCGATCTGCCTTCTAGCAGACCAGAGAAGTTCACGTGAGAGCAGCTGGAGGCAGATAAGGGAACCTCTGGCCACCATCGTGGATAATCTGATCCCTACAGTCGTGCCGATCAGCCATCAGAGCCGCTGCATTGCCGCAGATGCTATGATCAGTATGTAAAGACCTAAGTGTATATGCTGGTGCACGACGTACCAGCTTATCAGGATGTACACATTTATGCCCTGATGTCATTAAGGGGTTAAATGTGCAAACACATCAACTCCTATGCAAACTAGAATGAAGTGCACTTACCAAAGTTGGAGAGTTCTGATCAGGCCAGAAGGACTCCGGAATTGGCCAGTGTCCAACAGGAACACCAGTCTTTGGATTAGGCCGCACATAGATCAGTTTATGACAACCGTGCCATGCTTGTGGAGCAAAAGAATTACTAGGCCTGAGGGAATCTGGAAGAACATCTAAAATGGAAAGAGCGAGAAAAAAAGAAATTGTTGATGAAAAAAAAAAAAAAAAAAAAAAAGGGAAAACAAATGACATGTGATAAAACCACCTCACAGTCACAGCGGAGTGCTGTCATAAAGTGAGCCGTAGCCAATCTCTGCTCAGACACAGGTTGTTGTTGTCTGGCTCTCCTAATGGGCTGGGAATTTCATGTCCCTGCTCTATTATCTGATAATTTAGAATGAAATTTTGCTCACACTCAGCAATATCATGAAAGACATCATGCACTGAATACATCCCTAAAATGGCTTACAACAGTAAAAGCTTTGCAGATGAATCAGATGTGAAGACAATATGTGGCCCCTGGGTGACATGGTTCCTACTGAAGCTAATTTTTTGTTCATCTCTAATTTTCCCTAGACATAAGCCCACAATAGTCAGAACAAATTTACCTTCACCATTAGGAGTAGGGTCAGCACCGGTCTTCTCAAAGTTTATCACAACACCACTTTGAACTTTTTGAACTAAAGACTCCAAACACTGGTTCAACATCCTCTGTGTCCTGACACAGTAAGAACGGCCTAAAATGACAATACAATTGAGATAAATGACTACGTGTTCACTATACTAAATTATAACAGGTTAGGCTAGAATTCCACTGAGGTTTTTCATGCAAAAGCCGATAAAAACGCCCATTTTGCCGAACTGCTTATTTTCTGTGAAAAAACGCCACGGCCAGACATTAGCTGCAAGTCGATAGTGAAATGCAAAATGCCAGATTCACTTGCCATTTTTCATTTTGGCGTTTTAATCCTTTGGGCGTTTTTCAACTCATTTGGGCTTTGAGGCTGGTTTTCCAAAACGTCCTTATATTCAGAGTATGGCGTTTCGTTTCGGGAAAATCGTGGAGTCTATGGGAGTGAAAAAACGCCAAGAAAAACGCCATGTGGGTTTTAACTTCGGCGTTTTTACAGTTTGGGACTTTAGCGATCCAAAAAAGTGATGGAGATAACTTTTTTTGTTAAATTTTGTAGGGTATCATTAAAAAGAAAAAGAACCTAAAAAAAAAAAAAGATACAGTAGTGATGGAAAAAAATTGTATTTAACGAAATTCATATTTTTTTTTAGAACTACATTTTTTTTTTTAAACAGGGATCAATTAATATGGGCAGGCAGAGAACTACAACTAACCGGCAATATAAAAAATGTAGAAAGGGGCTATTTAATTATGGAAAAAAAAAAAAAAGTATAATTAATTTTGTAATTTTCTTTTTAGTAATGTATTTTAATTGTGTGTTTAATAAAGTTTTTTTTTTTTTTTTTTTTTAAAGATTTTTTAGATAGTACTACTACTCCTAGAATGGAACAGACTGTTCCATGATGGGAATAGTAGTACCTGTACCAATAGATTGCAGCGGGTGTCACTTCTGACATTCACTGCAATACTCAGTATAAGCTATAGAAGCGGGCGGCAGCCGCATTTGTCTGGTCCCATGCCCGCACTATACTCCACTGTTATGTGAAATTCACACATCACAGATTCATATTTCCCTCTGAGAGCTGTAATTGGCCAAATAGTGTTGGCCGCACACAGCTCTCAGTGGTATATACGAATCTGTGATGTGAAGATAACATCACATCAAAGCGGATTATAGTGCAGGCAGGGGACCAGACAAGTGCGGCTGCCGCCCGCTTCTATAGATTATACCAGAGGATCACAGCTGTGATCTGACCTTAACTGTAGGTACCACTACTCCCAACATGGAGCACACTCTGCTCCATGCTGGGAGCTGTAGTACCTGCATTAATAGACAGATCGCAATGGGTGTCAGAAATGACACCCGGGCCATCTGTCTATTAGTACAGATACTACAGCTCCCATCATGGAGCAGAGTGTGCTCCATGTTGGGAGCAGTATTACCTGCAGTAAGGGACAGATCACAGCAAGTGTCACTCCTGACACCTGTTGCGATTCTCCTGATGTGAATTTCGGGACTCAGCTGTGCTCACGGCTACAGAGCCAGGAGAACAGCTGATGCTGGGCAGTAGATATACGTTGTAAATCTACTGCCCAGCAAGAACTTCCAGTGCGCCTGCAATGTGTATACAGTATACACATTGCTAGCTCACATAACCCCTTGCTGAGCTGTGCGCTATACGCCAGCCTGGCAAGCAAAGAGTTAACTTACACTGGACAGCTTAGGTTAACCCTTTGGGCGGTACACACTATATACAGCTATCTATAGATAGCTGTTTATAGTGTATACAGAAGACAAAGAAGTCCCCTTACCTCCCTCCAGTCCCGGCAGGGTCTGTAGGGGCGGAGCTACAGACGTGAGCCAGGCTGGTAAGGGTGTGAGGCTCTGTTCACATTGTACGTTTTGTATAATAGGAACAGACCCTTCTGCCAGTGTCCTCCCACACAGGGTGACTCCAGCCCATGCTGGGAGTTGTAGTTTTGCAACAATGTCTGTGCATGCTGGGAGTTGTAGTTTAGCAATATCTGGAGTCTCCCTGTCTGGGAAGACCCTGGCAGCAGGGTCTGTTCACATTATACAAAACGTGCATCACTAGGGGGCAGAGCTAGAAGGACTCTGCAGGGACAGGGAGTGAGGGAGGTAAGCTGACCTTGTCTTCTGTATACACTAAATACAGCTATCTATAGATATAGATTCTGTATACTGCCCAAAGGGCTATAGGAGCAGGGAGTCCTGTCAGTCTGGTGACAGGATTTCCGGCTCCTGTATAGTATACACGGGTACACTATGCCCCCCTGTATACTATACGGCCGGGGGAGGCGAGTAGTGATGCTGTACATCACTCCTCATCTACTTACACTATGTGGACCGGGCGCTCAGCATCCGACCCACAGAGTGGTACCCAGAAGGCAGTGAGAAAACTGCAACAGGAGACAAAACTGGCTATTTCCACACACCAGGAAAACTGCCAAAATGCTGGCAAAAGCTGTGGCAGTTTTTACTGGTGGGAAAAAACAATCAGTGGAATCCGAGCCTCAAAGGTTCACGCTAAAAAAAGAAAGAAAAAGTGGAACTACTAATCTTAAAGGGTACCTCTCATCAAAAAAACTTTTGATATATTATAGATTAATGTGTGCAGAATAACTTTACATTTGCATGTTATTAAAAAATATGCTTCTTTCTATTAAAATTTTCCACTTTGAAGAAATGACCACTAGCGTTTAGACTCATGCTGGAGTCCTAAACACTACGAGCTGCCAGTCTGCTTTGTTCACAAAGGAGAACACTCAGAGCTGCCAGCCTGCTTTGTTCACAGCCTGTTTGGCTGTGAACAAAGCAGGCTGGCAGCTCTGAGTGTTTAGGACTCCAGCATGAGTCAGAAATGCTTGCTGACAGGACTGATCGGGAAAAATACAATAGAAAGAAGCATATTTTTCATTAACATGCTATTGGAAAGTTATTCAACATTCATTAATCTAAAATATATCAAAAGTTTATTTGATGAGAGGTACCCTTTAACCCCTTAAGGGCACAGCCCATTTTGGCCTTAAAGGGGTACTCCGGTATTCAACGTGTTTTTCTGTTTTTGACTTAACCTATTTGTTTTGTTTCATTTCTAATCTTGTTGTTTAGGCAACTCTCTATTTCCGTTCTTTGTTGTCTTTTTATCCCCCACTTTGTTTTCCTATCTTTGCTTCCATTTCCTGTTTCTTGCTGTGCTGAAAACTACAAATCCCAGCATGCCACATGCCTTGATGGTTTGGGGCAGCTCCTTTTTTTGTTCTGCCCTTTACCCACCCTACTATTTTCCCGGGTCAGCCCCCTTATACACAGCACACTAATATAATCAACCCTGGTTGGGATACACTGGCATACACACACACAAAAGGGACTACAACTCCCAGCATGTGTCATTCAGGAGTCTTCAGTCTGTGATATAACACCAGCATGCTGCCTCTGTAGTCTCCTGGGGGTTGTAGTTCACCACACCTCTGTAGGGCATACACCAGTGTTTCCCAACCAGGGTGCCTCGAGGTGTTGCAAAACTACTACTACCAGCATGCCCGGACAGCCAAAAGCTGTCTGGGCATGCTGGGAGTTGTAGTTTTGATACAGCTGAAGACACCCTGGTTGGGAAACAATGCACTTTGTTTGTAATATACTGAATAGGCTAGGCCAGTGTTTCCCAATCAGTGTGCCTCCAGCTGTTGCAAAACTACTA
Organism: Hyla sarda; assembly: GCF_029499605.1. Lineage (NCBI taxonomy): Eukaryota > Metazoa > Chordata > Amphibia > Anura > Hylidae > Hyla > Hyla sarda. Next base: position 125,883,115 of record NC_079197.1, read on the forward strand.
CTACCAGCATGCCCGGACAGCCAAAAGCTGTCTGGGCATGCTGGGAGTTGTAGTTTTGATACAGCTGAAGACACCCTGGTTGGGAAACAATGCACTTTGTTTGTAATATACTGAATAGGCTAGGCCAGTGTTTCCCAATCAGTGTGCCTCCAGCTGTTGCAAAACTACAACTCCCAGCATGCTCAAAGTCTGTCCAGGCATGCTGGGAGTTGTAGTTTTGATACAGCTGGAGGCAGACTGGTTTGTAAACACTAGCATAACAGGGACTACAACTCCCAGCATGTGTCATTCAGGAGTTCCCCCCCCACCTTCACATATAGAAATCATCCCCAGTCCGAGATTTATTCCCCTGCAGTCTATACATCCCCAGCCCCTGCACCTTGTTATCCTCCCCTTCACATACATCTTCTCTGTCTTCTTTCAGTGCAGACCTGCGTCCTCAGAAGACAGAGCAGGGGGGAGGGGAGATGAGGAGCTGTGTAGGAGCTTCTTGCTCTCATGCACACCTGTGACCACCAGGAGAAGGAGATGAGGGGGCGTGGCCTATCTCTATCAGCAGTTTTGAAAGAACAGAGAGAAAAAAAAAACATGACATGTTGTCCACACGTTAGGATTAGGCTGTGGACAACAGTCAGAGATCCAACACAGAACTACAGAACTTCCTGGCCCACAAACAGGTAAGAAAAAAAGACACATGCTACACAAACATATCATACATGTCAATTGCAAAAAACATGAACATTAAAAGAAGATGCAATATAGCCAAAAATCTTTACCACCGGAGTACCCCTTTAAGGACCAGGCCAACTTCATTTTTGCATTTTTCGTTTCCTATTTTTCCATCTACAGACCCATATGAGGGCTTGTTTTTTGCGATACCAATTGTATTTGTAATTACACCTTTCATTTTCCCCCAAAATTTGTGGCCCAACAAAAGAGGAAATATATTATTTTGTGGAGAAATTGAAAAGAAAAAAAATACACAATTTTGCAACTTCTGGAAGTTTTTACGCAGTGCACCTTAAAAGGTAAAACTGACATATTTTCATAATTCTGTGGCTCAATATAATTAAAATGATCCCCATGTTTACACACATTTCTATTACTGAACTAGTTTTAAAAACAACTCAAACTTTTTTTTTTTTTTTTAAACAAAATTAGTACCGTGTTTCACAAAAAATACACCCTACCTCAAAAATCAGCCCTAGCTGGATTATCGGGGTGGGCTGCAAAATAAGCTCTACCCCGAAAAGAAGACCTAGGCAATGCTTTAACCCCCGTTGCTAAGGAACCGGCCTCACTGTTCTCCGCTGCTCTTGCTGCTTCCTGGTGTTGTGATGTCTCAGAGCCTTCAGCCTATCACCGGCCGCAGCGATGTCCCGCCTCTGCCAATGATAGGCTGAGCCCATTGTGATGTATGGAGCCGGCCGGCTTCTTACATGACAATGCGCTCAGCCTATCATCGGCAGAGGCGGGACATCACTGCGGCCGGTGATAGGCTGAAGGCTCTGAGACGTCCCAACACCAGGAAGCAGCAAGAGCAGTGGAGGGACCATGAGGCCGGTTCCTTAGCAACGGGGGAACGGAGGACGAAGGTAAGTTAAAGTTTGTTTTTTTAATATTAGCAGCCCGGGCACAGGAATACAAAGTACAGCGCTAGTCTGACCCCCTATAACATTTTCATTCTTTTGTATATGGGGCCGTACGAGGGCTCATTTCCCCCCCCCCCCCCCCCCCATGATCTGTAGTTTTTATCAGTATCACTTTGACGTATGAGACTCTCTGATCACTTTTTATTTAAAAATTTTCTGGGATGCTGGGATGTGATGTGACCAAAAAGCAGAAATTTGGGATTTTGTTTACATTTATACCATACGGGACCATTGCCAAAATATTTTGATAGTTTGTCCTGACTGATCGAATATTCGTGATTTTCCTGCAGGTAGTCTAATCAGTCCCCTGCAAAAGTGCTAATGCCGCAGATACTGTGATCTGTATTGATCACAGCATCTGAGGGGTTAATGGCAGACATCAGCATGATCGCTGATGACCGCCATTACTGATAGCAGCCAGGACCTGCTGTGCATGAATCGAGCGCCGCTCCTGCACTCGATTCATGTATTGAACATAAAAGTTAGTTATGTACATTACGGATGCGTTAAGTACCAACGCATCAGGACGTACATTTACGTCTATTGTCCTTAAAGGGTCAGTCACACAGTCACCAATGCAATCCAAACAATTCTCATGAGAAAGATAAAAACATAACATGCTCCATCAATTATGATTGCAGCTGCATCTTCTGTCAGAAGCATAAAGTGGTGGTGGTTGGGATATAGCGGGTTTCTAAAGCAACCGTACACTGCTAAAGGGGAGGTGCATAAGTAACATTTACAGTAAGTAGTATCTGTACTAAGATACTTGTTAGAAACAAGTAGCAGCAGCATCATACCTCCAGTGACTTCACACATCTGAGTAATAGCAGATTCATCAGAGGGCACACTCCCGACCTGCTCTGGCTCCGCAGACAAAGCTCCTGGAAGCCGAAGTACAAGTGCAAACAGTCTTTGATCCCACCGAAATGGTTCTTTTGTAAGCTCACTTCCAGGCAACGGAGAGTTTAAGGGAAGATGGAGCTGAAGGAAAACATAATACATAACAAGGTTTTAAACAATTGCAGCTGGTTTATTAATGAACCTCATTTGTATGTAAGGTGTTGTGCCTGCAGAGAAATATTAACCTCTTAAGGATGCAGGGCATACCTGTACGCCCTGCGCCCGGTATATAACGCGGGGTCACGCCATGACCCCGCGTCATACCGGGTCGGTCCGAGTGGTTAATGACAGCCGGGACCCTGGGCCAATAGCGTGCGGCACCAATCATTGTGCAGCGCGCTATTAACTCTTTAGATGTTCAAAGTTGATCGCCGCATCTAAAATGAAAGCAAAAGCTTCCTGGTAGCTCTGTCGGGCTGATCGGGACAATCGCGGTAAAATTGCGATGTCCCGATCAGCTAGAACGCGTGCGGAGTTCCCCTTACCTGCCTCTGTTGTGTCCGATCAGCAATTGATTGCTCCAAGCCAGAAATCCAGGCTTGAGCAACCTACCGCCGATAACACTGATCTTTGCTGTGTCAATGCACGGCAATATTCTGTGTATAAGATCGGTATGTGCGGTGTAATAGCCACTAAGGTGGTGGTGGGTGGGAGGGGGCTATTACACTGCAAAAAAATAAAAAATAAACAAACATCCTTTAACCCCTTCCCTAATAAAAGTAAGAGTCACCCCTCTTTTTCCATAAAAACAAAAAACAAAACTGTAAATAAAATAAAAATAAAAAAAAACATCTGTGGTATTGCCGTGTGCGGAAATGTCTGAACTATAAAAATATATCATTAATTAAACCACACGGTCAATGGCATACGCGCAAAAAAATTCAAAAGTCCAAAATAGCGTATTTTTGGTCACCTTTTATATCATGAAAAAATGAATAAAAAGCGATCAAAAAGCCCAATCAATATAAAAATGGTACCAATAAATTCAGATCACGGCACAAAACATGAGCCCTCATAATGGCTGATATGCGGGAAAATAAAAAAAAAGTTATAGGGGTGAGAAGATGACAATTTTAAACATATAAATTTTATATAAGTAGGGTATCATTTTAACCGTATGTATCTACAGAATAAAGATAAGATGTCATTTTTACGGAAATGTATTTCCGCTTCGCCGTGGATATTTTGGTAAAATGACTAATGTCACTGCAAAGTAGAATTGGTGTCACAAAAAATAAGCCATAATATGGAATTTTAGGTGCAAAATTAAAAGCGTTATGATTTTTAAAAGGTGATGAGGAAAAAATGAAAATGCAAAAACGGAAAACTCTGCATCCTTAAGGGGTTAAAAGGGACAGAGCACCATCATTCTGCTGCTGATCAGATCACGGGAGACTGATCCCCACCAGTTAAAGACTGATGGCCCATTGTAAGGATTTTAAGCAATAGAGAAAAACTTACAGTATGCATTGTCAAATCCAAATCGCATGCATCAGTGATTTTTTTGTTTAAATCTAAAGCATCGGCAATTTTTCACACTGCCCCGCAGCCAATCACTGGTCGAGGCAGCACATCACTGTGGCCAGTGATTGGCCGAGTGGCAGTGTGACACACTGGCCCTTGACATCACACCAGGCCCAAGGGTCATCATTTTGGAAGGAAGAGGACCGCTGTTATATGCTGTTAACTGACGAAGTTGTAAACCTCCCCACCCGCTCTTTTTTTAAGTCAACTTGACTACCATTGCTCGAGATTAAGATTCTGTGTTTAATAATGAAAACACACTTATCTCTATTAAGCACCCAAAAAAACTCAAAGAACAATACAATGCATGAATGAATAAACGAGCACACAAGGTGCACTTACCTCTTCAAGAACACCTGAAGGAATTGTAAGCTTGTTTCCATCTGTAATTGTAATTAAAATGGACGGTTCTAAAAAGAAAGGATTTCTCCCCTGTAAAGACATTAAAAGCACAAAGTTCATTGTCTAACTCCCTATAAACATGTTCCCTGCCATCTTGTCGACAGTCTTTTGCAGATCAGGGTGCCATATAATATATAAGAGGGTTGCCAGCTGCATATATGTCTATAAGAAACACAAACAAACCCAGCACAAGGAGGCAGGCTGAAGCTTCATCACATCGGGATACACTAAGACTGCAAGGTAAATTAAGGGATAGACGTTCTAAGTCACTGATCACTTTCTGCACTTCGTGGACTCTTAGCAGAGACTAAGGGTGCGGAGTCTCATCATAGCACTTTGCTCTGCTAAGTCAAAGGCAACATTGGAAAAGTGTAGGCTGTATTAGAAGAGCCATATCAGAGGGAGATAGGGAATCATAATGCCCATAAACAGCACAGTAATGAAAATTCACAAGAGCCTCCCCAATGTTCTATAATAATGGCCTAATAAGCACTATATAAGCAAAAAAGAATACAAATAAAAACAGATTTTCCTTTTCATACATACCTGTCCATAGTTATCGATTCCAGACACCAACCTATTCAAATTAAGCAAATCAAAAGAGGATCTAAGAGCTTGGCCAAGAGTGGTGAGTCCAGAGGCCTGAAGGTTCTTCAGCTCATTCATGAACGTTGCATGATTCTCCTTCCAGCCAGCCTGCAAAGAAGAAAAAGAATAGGATCATTAGGTACGCTTCAGGGATAGGAAAGGTTTACATCTGATCCTGGCCACTTGTATTACGAAGGCTGTCAATAACGTTACTGTGTGAGAACTGCTAATGCCCACAAGGTGATATTATCCAGCTTCTCAATGACCCTGGTATGTACTGTACATCTTCACTGTTAAGCAGAGTTGTATCTTATACTACCATGTTGTAGACTTTACTGTAGTTGTAGTTCTATCCCCCCCCCCCCCCAAATGAGACAGTAAGTGCAGGACAAAAATATTTAGCTCACAAGTAATATTCTAACGTCTTCAACGTACTGCAGACACATAATGAAGCAGTTGGCAAAAACACAAAACAAAAAAAAAACAGGCATAAATAATAAGATGTCCGTCTGTTAAGCACAAAGAAAAGCTTCTGCCAAGAAGAGGGCACAACACTGACGACAAAGATCTGTCCTAAAGAATGGCGCTCTGACGGACATTGTTCTTTTTTCACTGTGCTCACAATTAAAACAAGGACAGGTCAAGTAAATAAGACAAGTGTCACAAATTGAAAACCATATAAAGTAGTCAGGTGACCATGCATTTTCTATACATCATACAGCTCTAGAAGTGTTGCTTGTACGGTATGCGGGCAGCAGCTGTGCCGGATGCGGAGTGTGACGTGAACAGTTTGCAGTCTTTCACCTTACCGCCTCTTCTAAGAGCTACAAATAATTAAGGCTGCGGGGCGGCAGATGAATGTGAAATCTGGCAGAAAATTCTTCTTGCAAACAAACTATCCTTGAGAAACCAGAGACACAAAAGTACAGTCCGTGTGTGACCCAACAACCCGCCACTCCATTGGCACATCCCCTGTTTAAACAATGGCATAACCCCTTAACAGCCATACAATCTCTAAGGACAAAAAAACCTGTAGATTAAGGTATGACATCGTCAATTCAACCCAAAAGAGAATCTTTCATGTCTCCTAACACTTCTAAGTAAATACTTGTGTTCCCCATAAAAACGTATCTTGAACAAGACCATCAACATTGAATTGGATTGGTGCCGACAACCTGCACCCCTGCTGGTCAGCTGTTTGCTAGGGCTTTGGCACCGGCATACACTGAAATAGGGAAGGAAGCGGACAGCTCCGTACATTGTGCTGACATCAAGGCTCTGATCCCCAGGCTGCCAAGTGTTTGCACCCAACCAATTCTCTCGGGAATAAGTTACAAATAAATTGTGCCTGCATTGGGTTTCTCTGACTCCTCCTAAAAGTTTATGATTACATTTACAACTGATAACATTAAGTATCAATTTATTCATAGATTTCAAGGAGGAATAAGAGTAAGGGCTCAATGCAGAGTCTGTGTGAAAAATTTAGGATTAACGACAACATGCACATCAGGAGAGGTGACAGATCCTTACAGGCAATGACCCACTATAACATCTTATTACCTAGACATTATAGGGGATGGGTGTAATCGGGTTTAAAAGGGGTTTTTTCCACTCCTGAGACCATACACATATGACGCGTTTCTGGGGTTACAGCCCCTTTCATTCAAATTAATGCAATACTGCACCACAGGTTCAGGGGTGATATATTTAATATATGCGCTCAAGGTGAGCGGCCATCCTGCTACCTGTCTATTAACTCCCCCCTAGTGGGACACACACAAAGCATTGCCTTTTAGTCTTTTTTCTTCCTTTTTGACCATTAATGTGAGAAAGCGGAGTTTTGCCACCGAGACGTATTCTTTATTCTTGTACACAGACAATGATACAAGCTGTCTGGCAGGGAGCAGTGCTGAGCTTGTCTGTGTCTCGGCAGCAGTCTGAGATTGAGGACTCCAGCATGAGGACTGGTAGGGAGACCCCTAGTGGTCATTTTTTCAAAATTAAATAGAAAGAAGCATATTTTTTTAATAATATGCTATTGTAAAGTTTCTATATATATTAATGTATGCATAATAAGTTTTTTTGATGAAAGGTACCCTTTAATATAATCTCAAGGTGAGCAGCCATCTTGCTAACTGTTTATTAACTGCCCCCCTAGTGGGGGCATGCACAAGGGTGTTACAAAGGGGTGCGATTTTTTCCCTTCCTTTCCTAGCTAACATGTGCCTAAAGCAGCAGTGCATCTGAAGCTCCATTCACTGTCTATAGGACTAACAGCAAGAGCCAAGTGCAGAAACAACTCCCATCTCCTAGTGTGATCCTTCTTTTAGTTCTCATTCCCACAGTAAGCCTGCCAGATCTGAGCATGCCCCTTTTATTACTATTTACACAAGCTCTCTGACTAGTCCTCATTACTATGGAGTAAAAATGGCTTTATATTTCCTAAAGGAAGCTATCCCTCTGTGCTTGTCATAAAAGATAAAATTGTTAAGTATTTTTTCATGACAGATTACTCATAAGTCATTATTCAGTGCCTCTGTTCACACATTCAGCTTCTCGCTTGTGATTTTTCCTCCCACCAATTTTTGAGATTATAAAAAAGGACTCAAATGTGCGAGATGATTTCACAGTTCCCCACATGGGGAAGCGGCACAGTACAGAGATCCCCATAGTCTCCGGCAGTATGCAATGACTGAGCCCTGTGTAATGGACATGCATTCCCAGCATTCGGGGACACCTATGTAGAAGGCAAGCAGCAGTGGAAAGTCAATGCTTGTTGTATAGATTACTTTTTAACTTTGTATTTCTAAAAAGATTTGCAGAAAAAAACGCTTTTTTACTGGCATAAAAATCTTTGCAGCACTGAAACTAGGTCATTGTGGTCTTATTCACCCATAGTGTTCAAACAAACAAGGGGTATTTCAGCATTTCAAAATACAATCCCTACCCAAAACAGGGCCACAAATCTCACTGCTGCATAAAGTGGGTCAGCACGTGCTTCATGCATTGTCTACGGCAGTGTTTCCCAACCAGTGTGCCTCCAGCTGTTGCAAAACTACAACTCCCAGCATGCCCGGACAGCCTTCGGCTGTCCGGGCATGCTGGGAGTTGTAGTTTTGCATCAGCTGGACCACACTGGTTGGGAAAGACTGGTCTACGGCAGCACTAAAGATATCCAGGTATCTCCAGTGCTGCCCTAACACTCCATGCAGCGTGTATAGTCAGGACATTTTTAAATGTTAAGTAAGAAGTTGGGGGGAAGATTTATCAAAATCCATGCTATTTCTTTTGGGCGCATGTGCACCACATATTTTGGCCCCTTGGTCACTTGCACATTTACTACTTTGTATGTTTAAAATCTTTAATAAACTTTACTATTGAAAAAAAAAATCCATGCAGAGCAAAAGTGGTGTGTTTGCCCATAGCAACCAGACTGTTTGTTTATTTTTCAGCCCTTTTAAAATTTTAAATCAGCGATTTGATGCTTCAGGCAGCTGCACCACTTTTGCTCAGCACAGGTTTTGCTACATCTCCCCTAAAACAAGTGATCGCCAGAGTGATCATCTGCATCTGAAGTTATAGGGGGTTTTAAGAGGTCCAGTCAGGTTTGTGAGGCCTCATGCACCGGCCCAAGGACCTGACAGGACAGAACAGTATCCAGACTCATGTCCCGGTGGTTGAACAGAAGCGCTATTAAAAATCTATGGAGCTGCCAAAGATAGCAGAGTGCATACAATCCATGTCTATGCAGGGAATTTGGAGCACTGTATGAATAAAGACAGGTGGACATCCAATACAGGGTGCATCCATCCACAGCCGCCCATCATGATCTATATCACTACAGCTATTCCGCAGCTCTTGCTTCTCGTAAGCTATAGCAGGAGACTGGCACTTTGTCAGGATCACGAGGACAGAGGTCAAATTTCTATTCCATACTTTGTGCCCAAAAAAAAAGAGAAGAAAAATGAAAAAAGTTAACAGCAGAAAGAACATTTGGGAAGGTCTCCCGGATTCCTGCCTCCATTAAAAAAAATTAAAAAAAATTATAATATATATATATATATATATATATATATATATATATAGCAAAATTATCGGTAGTTGCAGTATCTTGTAATACCTTTTTTATCGGACTAACAAGATTATGTAGAGACAAGCTTTACTGCAACTACCGATGATTTTGCTTTTTGCATCACTGGACTTATACGGCTACTAACTAATATATATATATACACACACACACACACACACAACAAGTAAAGGCGACTGCAGCACACAAATTTAGTGCAAAATAGAACTGTGGTTTATTCTGTGAACAGAAGCAACATTTCGGGGCTCTCACAACACCATTCTCACAGTTCTATTATGCACTAAATTTGTGTGCTGCAGTCGCCTTTACTTGTTGGATTCATCTTGGACCCGGGACCAGACGTGCTTGCACCTACTGGACGTTTTCTTGGTCATGCTGCTTCCTTATATATATATATATATATATATATAAATATATATATATTTTTTTTTTATTAACATTCATGTCTGGTCGGCCCTGACAAAACATGAGAGCCCTTCCAATATCTGTAGGCTGAAAAGTACTGCATGTCCTGACCAATCAGAAGCCATTTAAAGGCTAAACCTATTAATCCCGATTATCACCAAGCTTCCTTTATAGAGCATTGACATCCTCTTTGGAAGGCATTTTTTACATGTACAATGTATGAATAATCAAGGAGGGCTCCCGCTACGCTCCCCCCCCCCCCACAGGGGCTCATTGAGCTTGTTGTACGTGCAGCGCTAACCTGATAATTTCTTATTTTTCCTTGTAATTTCTGATTAATCTATCGCTGCTGATATCCCCATCTGACCTGCGGCCAGGCTGGGACTTGTGGCCATAATATGAGCACACAAATGTATATCTATTACACTAATTTAGCTGTAAAACTGGTTTAAAAGGTAAAACAGGTGTCTATGTGTGCTGCACTTACACAGAGCAGCCAATGTAAGTAAAGCTGCAGTGTAAAGCATAGGAAAAAGTTAGCGCTAAATCAGAGCTATGGATATTGTTTCAAATTCTTTTAGATTTCCTTTGCGCCAAAAAGATAGGGGCGAGAACTATTTGTTAACATATCAGAACCAGAGAGCAATCTGTTTTGTTGCAAGACCCTCCCAAAGAATTGTCGGGAGGAAATAATAGCTAACATGTGACTAAAGCAGCAGTGCATCTGAAGCTCCATTCACTGTCAGACTAACAGCAAGAGCCAAGTGCAGAAGGGTGGCCCCAGCTGTTGCAAAACTACAACTCCCAGCATGCCCGGACAGCCTTTGGCTGTCCGGGCATGCTGGGAGTTGTAGTTTTGCAACAGCTGGAGGCTTCCTGCTTGGGAAACACTGACATAGACAGTGATTTACAGCTCCCAGCAGATCTGTATTACTTTTCTATGTAAAGACTTGCTTTATCTACTTATTTCTCTTTAATCCTCACTTTTTCCTATTTTTGGATGACATTTTGGGCCTTCAGAACCAATTACCAGATTTCCATAGAGTTCTGGTCTCAACATACAATGGTTTCAACATACAATGGTCGTCCCAGAACCAATTAATATTGTAACTTGAGGGACCACTGTATAGCATCTAAGTGTTCTGTTTATAGAGAGCGTCATCCGTGATTGGGCCGATTTGTATCTTGCTGCTGACACGGATACTCCAGTGGGATGACATTATGCTTTAGATTGTGTATGCGGTGGCTATCTTGAAGTATTTCCCCTTCCATACACCATTACTGGTGATTGTACAAATTCTTTTTGGCCACAATACTCCTAAAAATCCCCCCTCCCCCCCACCAAATGAAAAGCGCACACCATTCATTCCCAATGTTGCTGAGCGCTGTAATATTGGCTTGTGTGATCAGCTGAGCCGCCTTTGATATCATCTATGAGATCTATACCAGCAAATGTTAAATTGTCTATATGGAAGGGGATAAGTGTCTGGTTATTTGCTAGAGAATGGAACAGCTGTCTTGCACCTCAGGTGTAACCAAGGTAAGGGATGGGTAACACCAATTTTGCGCTGTTGTACTTTTTATTCAAGTCATATCAAGTCTTCCAGAGTAGAAGCTACTCTTTTTAGCTGAATACTAGAGATGAGCGAACTTACAGTAAATTCGATTCGTCACGAACTTCTCGGCTCGGCAGTTGATGACTTCAGGTGCTCCGGAAAAGGTGGATACAGTCCTAGGAAAGAGTCTCCTAGGACTGTATCCACCTTTTCCAGCCCACGGGAGCACCTGAAAGCTGAACTAATTTACGCAGGATAATCATCAACTGCCGAGCCGAGAAGTTCGTGACGAATCGAATTTACTGTAAGTTCGCTCATCTCTACTGAATACCTTAAGGGTCTGTTCACACGGCGGGCCCCCCGCGATCAGACATCTTACATTTCTTTTGCCCAGAATACCCCTTTAACTGGGAGTCAATAGGAAATAAACACCAGACCTAAAATAAAATTATTGGGGGCATTTTTTTCCACCCTTTAGTGGCGTTGTGTTTGTTTTTTAAATTTCAACATTGCTCTGTTCATGGCCATTTTTTCCAAGAAATTGTGTTGTTTCTTCTCACTTTTATGGGTGGAAAAACGGCAGGGTAAAATTATGTTTCTTACCTTTTTTCCTCTTCAAACAGAAATCTGAGTCATGTGATGAAAGAATCACATGACCTGTAATAAGAAAAATGCAGGGGTATAAAAGGCCAAATAAAGAACACCTATACTCACACACACTTTGATACTAGCGCCAGACTTACTGACCAATATAGATTTATCTATTCATAAACATTATCCCCCCAATGCATTGGCAAAAGGCTGCTTGCTGGAGATGTACATGAAGTCCCATACACTTGCATGGGTCTTCAAACTGGGTCTTCAAACTAAAAAAAAACCAAAAACACCCTCTTAACTAGGGATGGGTAAGGCTATGTTCACACTTCCGGAAAGTCCGCACGGAAAATCGCTGTGCGGACATACTGGAGTCCGGGAACCGGCATAATCTGCCAGCGCTAGGACCACACGGGAATGCGCTGTCTCATAGACGGCTATGCACTCCTTACCGTCTCCGCACAAAAAAAATGTACGTGTTCATTCTTCGTGCGGACATGGAAATCACAATCTCTGTGCTGGAAACATCTGGTACGGAAATTGCGCCAAGTACACAGAGCAGCAGAATCCTGTCAATTGAACGGGACTGCAGCAGAATCTCCGTGCCGGATTTAGATGCGGAATCCAGCATGGAAATGCCGATGTGTGAACATGGGCTTAAGGTTAATTTAACGCTACTTTAAGTAACATGTGTACCAAGTTTTTTCTAAATATCTCCAGCCATTTGAAAGATAGGCTTGAACATACAGACTTTGTTAAATAAATAGGATATATTTAAAATCTACATCAGGCAAATTTGTAACAAATCTATACAATTTGGTGCAAATTTGCCACTGTGGATTTACCTGCATAAAATCTGCAGCATTTGCGCCCCATGTGGTTTATTTGATTCTGATCATTTTGCTGCAATCTACTGAAATCTTTTGCTCACTAGAAAGAGTGTGTATATAGAAAAGTATTAAAAAGGGGCTTTTCCACCAAGCTTTACGCCTCGTTAAGCTTGGTGGAAAAGCCCCTTTTTAATACTTTCCTATATACACACTCTTTCTAGTGAGCATTGTTTACACAGGCACATGGGCTTATCTGCGTTGGAGGCTGTTCCCAGGACTGCCAGAAAACCCCTTTAAAAACAGCTGATAATTTACCATGAAGCTCTATAAATATTTAGGTCATATATTTCCATCAGGTCATAAAGTATTGAGATCAACATAATTTAAGGTGTTCTCTACTTTTGAAAAATCTATTAAAAACATCCAGTGAAAATAAGTAGATGACAAGGTGATTCACTGCCGTACCCCACAGTAATCAGAGGTGATACACATACAATCCCAGTGTTCAGCACACTTGCCTGCTTGACTTTTCTCTAATTCGTGGACAAGGGTCTCTGATATTATGATCTTTATAACGGGGTATTCCAGGGTTCAATAGCAATTGTTATACTGCTACACGTTCTATGTGTAGGTATTATTCTCACTATATGCTCTTATTTACCTAATTATATCCCTATCTGCATGATGTGACTTTCCTAAATATAAGTGGCACTTTGCAAAGTACCGTATTTATCGGCGTATAACACGCACTGGCGTATAACACGCACCCCCATTTTAATAGGGAAATTTAAGTTAAAAAAAAATACATATAAGATAAATGAAAGACTAAATGCCATATCATCCCTCTAACTTTGATTTTGCCTGAACTTCAGTTTGGTCCCCCCTTCCAGTGCCACATCATGCCCCCCTCTCATCATGCCCCCCTCTCATCATGCCCCCCTCTCATCATGCCCCCTCTCATTAACACGCCTGTGATCAGTGTTATCGGCGTTTGACTGCTCCTGCCTGGATCTCAGGCACGGAGGAGTCATTCGCCGATCGGACACCGAGGAGGCATGTAAGGGCCCTCCCGGTGTCCTGTCAGCTGTTCGGGACGCCGCGATTTCACCGCGGCGGTCCTGAACAGCCCGACTGAGCAGCCGGGCTGTTCGGGACGCCGCGATTTCACCGCGGCGGTCCTGAACAGCCCGACTGAGCAGCCGGGTCACTTTCACTTTAGAAGCGGCGCTTCTAAAGGGTTAATACCGCACATCACCGCCATCGGCGATGTGCGGTATTAGCCGCGGGTCCCGGCCGTTGATGAGCGCCGGGACCGACGTGATATGATGCGGGATCGCGGCGCGATCCCACTTCATATCGCGGGAGCCGGTGCAGGACGTAAATATATAAATATAATATAGGGGTTAACGACGAGCACCATAAATGTACGTCCTGGTGACGTGGTACTTAACGCACCAGGACGTACATTTACGTCCTAAGCATAACCGTGGTCAACGGAGCGATGCCCGGATCATGCGCGGCAGGTCCCGACTGCTGATCGCAGCCAGGGACCCGCCGGTAATGGCGGACACCCGCGATCCCGCGGATGTCCGCCATTAACCCCTCAGATGCCGTTATCAATACAGATCACGGCATCTGCAGCATCGCGGTCACTTAACAGGATGATCGGATCACCCGCAGTGCTGCAACGGTGATCAGATCATCCAGCACGGCAGCCGGAGGTCCCCTCACCTGCCTCCGCTGCCTTCCGGGAGTCTTCTGCTCTGATCTGCCTTCCTGCAGACCAGAGCATGAGATGACCAATAATATTGATCAGTGCTGTGTCCTATACATAGCACTGAACAGGATTAGCAATCGAATCCCCTATGGGTACCATTAAAGTGTAAAAATAAAAGTAAAAAAATTAAGTTAAAAAAAAATTTGAAAAAACCCCTCCCCCAATAAAAACGTAAATTGCCCCATTTTCCCTATTTCACCCACAAAAAGTGTTAACAAAATATTTTATATACATATTTGGTATATCCGCGTGCTTAAATATCTGAACTATTAAAATAAAATGTTAATGGTACCGTACGGTGAACGGCGTGAACGTAAAAAAAAAAAAAAAGTCCAAAATAACTGCTTTTTTATAACCTTTTACTCCCAAAAATATTAATAAAAAATGTATTAAAAGTTTTATATAAGCAAATGTTATCAATAAAAAGTACAGATCGCGGCGCAAAAAAGGAGCCCTCATACCACCGCTTATACTGAAAAATGAAAAAGTTATGGGTCTTCAATATAGGGGGATTTTAAACATACTAATTTGGTTAAAAAGTTTGTGATTTTTTTTTTAAGCGCAACAGTAATAGAAAAGTATGTTATCATGGGTATCATTTCAATTGTATTGACCCAAAGAATAAAGAAAACGTCATTTTTACCATAAATTGTACGGCGTGAAAACGAAACCTTCCAAAATTAGCAAAATTGCGGTTTTCTTTTTAAATTTCCCCACACAAATAGTATTTTTTTGGTTGCGCCATACATTTTATGGTAAAGTGAGTGATGGCATTACAACAGACAACTGGTCGCGCAAAAAACAAGCCCTCATACTAGTCTGTGGATGAAAATATAAAAGAGTTATGATTTTTCAAGGCGAGGAGGAAAAACGAAAGTGTAAAAATAAAATGGTCTGCGTCCTTAAGGCCCAAATGGGCTGCGTCCTTAAGGCCCAAATGGGTTGCGTCATTAAGGGGTTAAGTACTTGGTATCTAGGTCCGCACATGGCTATACCAAATAGGTTTATGTTTACTTTTTTATTTGTAAAATGAGAAAAGGGGGAGGTTTAATTTTTATTGGGGCTAATTAATAATATAGGGGCTAATTAATAATATATTTTTTAAAGTCACCAGACTGGACTATTTAAAGCAATGTTTTGATTGCTTTAACTGTTCAGTGCTATACATTGGCATCGCTGATGTCCACTATTAGCAATTAGAAGTCAGGGACAGCCATGCACAAAGCAAGCCCAACTCCTGCACTCGCTTCATGTTCATGACATAAAATGTACTTCATGGTGCGCCAAGTCCCATATGGCATAATGACCAACATTTAGGTCATGGGTCCTCTAGGTTAAAGGTAGCAAGTAAAGTTTTCTGTCAACAGCAGAAAACATCCAGAGTGCTTCTTTAAGGCTGTCTATACAGCCAAATTTACACACAGTCATCTTCTGGACATCCTGTTTTTTTTTAGCTGGTCTTTGAAGGTTGTCTTGGCCATGATCTGTGGGTTTTCTGTGGGTTGGTTTGGGCTTCTGTTGAAGAGATGCAGAATTGGCATATACCATGAATAGATTTTCCACTACAGCACACCACAATGCAAAAAAAAAAAAAAAAAAATTAGAGAGATAGAAAGAGATAGAGAGATATATATAGAGAGAAAGATGATTGGCAGAAAATGGTCTCTCTGAGCCATCCGTAATCTAATCTATTTTACCACGACCCCTCATCTATGCACATGATTGGAGTCTGATTACAAGAATGGGGCTCCCAAGTACACCTGTCTGAATGGCGTGGATTTCTGAAAGTATGATGAAGCCACCAAAGCATTTCCCAACACACGTTACATATAACAAATCAGATAAGTTAAGAGGAAAAAACATTTCTGTAAATCGGAAGTGACTGCTTCATGTATCTGGGGACCATTTTCTCAAAATAAGATAAACATTGATTTGTCTATGCCCAGAATACTACACATCACCCCTTTTAAAAAGGATATCAAGCATTAAAGGGGTTCTCCACCATAAGGTGATTTTAGTAGGTACCTGGCAGACAGTTATGGTCATGCTTAGGAAGGATCTGCGCTTGTCTTGGGGCTAAATGGGGAAGCCGGAAATCTCACCTCACACCGCCGATGTGACTACAGGTCTGATGTCCACTCATGGCGGCTCAGGTGAGGAGGCCGAGAATGCAGGCGGCAGGAAGGGTGGTTGTATATGTATGGTGTGAGTGTATGTATGTAATGTATGATTGGGGGGGGGGGGGGGGGTCAGCGGTAGATGTATGTATGATGTGTGCATATGTATGGTGTGAGTGTGTATGATGTCCGTCTATGTGTGATGTGTATGTAATGCAGCAGTCTTCAAACTGTGGCCCTCCAGCTGTTGCAAAACTACAACTCCCAGCATGCCCAGACAGCCAACGGCTGTCTGGGCATGCTGGGAATTGTAGTTTTGCAACATCTGGAGGGCCACAGTTTAAGACCACTGATGTAATGTATAATGTGTGCATGATGTCTAAGTGTGATGTGTGTATGTATGTGATGTATGATGTGGGGTGGGCAGCGGTGGGTGTATGTATAATGTGTGCATATGTATGGTGTGAGTGTATGTGTGTATGATGTCTATGTGTGATGTGTGTATGTAATGTGTGATGGGGGGGCAGCGGCGGGTGTATGTATGATGTGTGCATATGTATGGTGTGAGTGTATGTGTGTATGATGTCTATGTGTGATGTGTGTATGTAATGTATGATGGGGGGCAGCGGCGGGTGTATGTATGATGTGTGCATATGTATGGTGTGAGTGTATGTGTGTATGATGTCTATGTGTGATGTGTGTATGTATGTGATGTATGATGTGGGGTGGGCAGCGGCGGGTGTATGTATGATGTGTGCATATGTATGGTGTGAGTGTATGTGTGTATGATGTCTATGTGTGATGTGTGTATGTAATGTATGATGGGGGCAGCGGCGGGTGTATGTATGTGTGCATATGTATGGTGTGAGTGTGTGTATGATGTCTATGTGTGATGTGTGTATGTAATGTATGATGGGGGGGCAGCGGCGGGTGTATGTATGTGTGCATATGTATGGTGTATATGTATGGTGTGAGTATGTGTGGTGTGTATGATGTCTGTATGTGTGATGTGTGTATGTAATGTATGATGGGGGCAGCGGTGGATGTATGTATGATGTGTGCATATGTATGGTGTGAGTGTATGTAATGTATGATGTATCTGTAATGTGTGTATGTAATGTATGATGTGGAGGGGTGCAGTGGTGGGGGGGGGTGTATGTATGATATGGGGGCAGTGACTGGTGCATGTATGATATGTGTATGCATGAATGTTTTGTATAGGAGCGGACTGTCACTGCCGCCGCCAACGGCTGTCTGGGCATGCTGGGAATTGTAGTTTTGCAACATCTGGAGGGCCACAGTTTAAGACCACTGATGTAATGTATAATGTGTGCATGATGTCTAAGTGTGATGTGTGTATGTATGTGATGTATGATGTGGGGTGGGCAGCGGTGGGTGTATGTATGATGTGTGCATATGTATGGTGTGAGTGTATGTGTGTATGATGTCTATGTGTGATGTGTGTATGTAATGTGTGATGGGGGGGCAGCGGCGGGTGTATGTATGATGTGTGCATATGTATGGTGTGAGTGTATGTGTGTATGATGTCTATGTGTGATGTGTGTGTATGTGATGTATGATGTGGGGTGGGCAGCGGCAGGTGTATGTATGATGTGTGCATATGTATGGTGTGAGTGTATGTGTGTATGATGTCTATGTGTGATGTGTGTATGTAATGTATGATGGGGGGCAGCGGCGGGTGTATGTATGATGTGTGCATATGTATGGTGTGAGTGTATGTGTGTATGATGTCTATGTGTGATGTGTGTATGTATGTGATGTATGATGTGGGGTGGGCAGCGGCGGGTGTATGTATGATGTGTGCATATGTATGGTGTGAGTGTATGTGTGTATGATGTCTATGTGTGATGTGTGTATGTAATGTATGATGGGGGCAGCGGCGGGTGTATGTATGTGTGCATATGTATGGTGTGAGTGTGTGTATGATGTCTATGTGTGATGTGTGTATGTAATGTATGATGGGGGGGCAGCGGCGGGTGTATGTATGTGTGCATATGTATGGTGTATATGTATGGTGTGAGTATGTGTGGTGTGTATGATGTCTGTATGTGTGATGTGTGTATGTAATGTATGATGGGGGAAGCGGTGGATGTATGTATGATGTGTGCATATGTAAGGTGTGAGTGTATGTAATGTATGATGTATCTGTAATGTGTGTATGTAATGTATGATGTGGAGGGGTGCAGTGGTGGGGGGGGTGTATGTATGATATGGGGCAGTGACTGGTGCATGTATGATATGTGTATGCATGAATGTTTTGTATAGGAGCGGACTGTCACTGCCGCCGCCAGTTGTGCCATCTAAATTTTTTTTTTTAGTGTCTTCTGGTCACCCGCACTAAATTGCACCCCCAGAATCCCACCCCCTTCATACTCGCCCGCCGATCAAGAGCCCCACGGATGCACGCAAACACACCCGAACCAAAACTACAACTTCCAGCATGTTGCACCATAACCTAAACTGTAGAACTATAAAGTGTAACATGCTGGGAGTTGTAGTTTTGATTCGGGTCAGCTGCAGAGCTATAGGCTGCATCAGGGCATGCTGGGAGTTGTAGTTACTAACAGCTATTCCCAGTATTCCTTGACACAGACTATGGCTCTGCAGCTGACACAAACCAAAACTACAACTCCCACCATGTCCTACAATAACCTTAACTGTCCTACTATACAGTGGAACATGCTGCAACACCCACACAACCATAGGCTGTATCAGGGCATGCTGGGAGTTGTAGTTATCTAGTAACTAAATGCAACTTCCAGCATTTTCTGACACAAAATGCAGCACATAAACTGGAGAAGCAGAACCCCCCCCAGTAACACATAAGTCCCTATTGAGACTGAAAAATAGTGATTAAAATATTTTAAAAAGTGCGAATATATGTGAATAAGCCCCTTTCCTAATAAAAGTTTCCAATTTTCTTTAAATAAAAATAATGTACAAAAATAAACATAAGTGGTATCGCTACATGTGAAAATGTCCAGACTATTAAAATATAATGTTAATTAAACCGTACAGTGAACGGTGTAATTGTAAATAATAGTCCAGAATTGCTCATTTTTGGTCACTTCATATGAGAAATTTTTTATGGTGATCAAAAAGTTACATCTAGACTTTTCTGTGGTTGTCTCGGGTGTAAAAGGAGCTACAGCTCTCCGGCCGCTAATATCCTGGCATACTGCGATCGCTGTGGCCGCTATTAAACCATTAGATCAGCGCTGTCTAAGTTGACAACAGTGTCTAAAGGAATCTTATATCCATCCCTGGTGGTCTAGTGGGGGTATCAGACTATTTTGGTTGAAATTATTTTATCTACCATTACAAGTGGATTTTCTTGAGGGACAAGTAGATTGTGTTCCGCTTTAGTCCCTTGGACAAGTAGTTTATTATTTCCTCACCCCTGACCTCATTTGTCCAAATCGGTCCAGCCGTTCTCCGGTAATTGCAGCCCGAAATGGTAAGCAGCCACGTCATAGAGACTACATTTCCCATAACTCCCTGCGCTCTGCTTCCTGTAAGCTGCTGCCCTGCCCCCTAGGATATTATAATAAAGTGACGCTCACAGCTCCTTCCCTTGTGGCTCTCCCCTGTCCAATAGGAGAGCAGGCTGCAGCACATACTAGCTATGAGAGCGCACTGCTGTAATGTACAGTGTATGGTAAAACACAAACAATCCCTATAAAGCAATGTTGTCTATAATTTATTGTAACACTACAACTCCCAGCAAACCCAGACAGCTATGTACCATCAGGTCATGCTGGGAGTTGCAGAGGTGCCTCCAGCTGTTGCAAGACTACAACTGCCAGCATGCTCAGACAGCTGAAGGCTGTCTGGGCATGCTGGGTGTTGTAGTTTGGCAACAGCTGGAGGCACATTGGTTGGGAAACACTGCTCTAAAGGTATTTACTGAATGGCTTCAAGAATATCCCTGTTAGTTACTGCATCGTAACTAGCAGTGATATAATTGGCCTGCTAAAGTCACATGTCCGGTCCCGACTCTGTGGCGAGTGCGCAGGCGCGGACGGAAGACTAATTGGCATGGGGTGTTTGCACAGCCCAGCGAATCACGGGTGTGCAAACAAAGATGCCATGAATATGTAAACTGTGGGGGTGACCCACAGGAGGCTAGGGGGGCCGGCAGAGAGCGGGGAGGATGATTACAAAGGTGACGTTTCGTTACCAAAATGGCTGCGGCAAGCAGAATGAATAGGGGACGAAACTCATCATTGAGAAACCCAGGCTGTACTTCCGGATTTTGGAAACTCGAGGATGCGTGCATATTACTGAGAGGAGGTCATTAACAATGTTATATAATTTAGGATTATCTTTTAAATGGTCCAAAAAACTTTTGCTCCGGAGTACTCCTTTAAGACTAACCTTTAGGTCACTATCTGGAGAGAACTTCACAGGTTTTACCCTAGAACGAACCAGCCTGAAGTAAACATTAAATGTCAGCTGAAAGAATACCCAGAATGAGAAAATCTGATAAAATGACAATGCTAACATTTATTATGGAAGGGAAGATCACATTACAGCTGAAATGTCTCAGGGCTCACCCAATAACTATCTGACATTATCCCCCAGTGAACTGTTCATCAAGATATCCCAGAATATCAACACTATGGGGGAGATTTATCAAAACCTGTGCAGAGGAAGAGTGGTGCAGTTGCCCATAGCAACCAATCAGATTGCTTCTTTCATTTTCCACAGGCCTCTAAAGAGGCCTGTGGAAAATGAAAGAAGCAATCTGATTGGTTGCTATGGGCAACTGCACCACTCTTCCTCTGCACAGGTTTTGATAAATCTCCCCCTATAAGGCTACGTTTCCGCTTTTTTCTGGCAGTTTTTGGATATCTGCCACTGCAGTTTTTGAGCCAAAGCCAGAAATGTATTCAAAAGGAATAGGACATATAAAGGAAGGACTTATACTCCTCCTCCCTTATGGATCCACTTCTGACTTTGGCACAAGTACTGCAATGACAGATATCCAAAAACTGCCAGAAAAAAACCAAGTGGAAACTTAGCCTAATGCAGCTGTGTAATGTACAAGTGATTCCCTATGATAGAAGCAAACCAGTATACCCAGCATACTCTCTGTTCTGACTCAGATTTGCAGTTTGCATGCAGAAAAACGCTATGAAATAATATAACCTATCATGGCCACCAAACATGATTTCCGTGCAGAATAACTGGTGACTTTTTCCTGCACTTTTTTTTTTTTTTTTTTTTAATAAAGACACTATGGTGCAGATTCCCATTAGAGATAATGAAATGGTACAGATTTTGGCATTGAATAGGTGTGAATGGGGCCTTAGAATACATGCACACAGGACTGAGTACTGCAGCTTTTCCACAACTATGCCCTAAACAAGGTAAGTGGCGACACACGTCAGACATGTCTACACCATAAGTCCATTAGAAACATAGAATGTGTCGGCAGATAAGAACCATTTGGCCCATCTAGTCTGCCCAATAATCTGAATCCTATCAATAGTCCCTGGCCCTATCTTATATGAAGGATAGCCTTATACCTATCTCTATCTTATATGAAGGATAGTCTTATGCTTATCCCATGCATGCTTAAACTCCTTCACTGTATTTGCAGCGACCACTTCTGCAGGAAGGCTATTCCATGTATCCACTACTCTCTCAGTAAAGTAATACTTCCTGATATTACTGCAGAAACCTTTGCCTCTCTAATATAAAACTATGTCCTCTTGTGGAAGTTTTTCTTCTGTTAAATATGCTCTCCTCCTTTACCGTGTTGATTCCCTTTATGTATTTAAAAGTCTCTATCATATCCCTTCTGTCTCTTCTTTCTTCTATACATATTAAGGTCCTTTAACCTTTCCTGGTAAGTTTTATCCTGCAATCCATGTACTAGTTTAGTATCTTCTCTGAACTCTCTCTAGAGTATCTATATCCTTTTGGAGATACGGCCTCCAGTACTGCGCACAATACTCCAAGTGAGGTCTCCCCAGTCAGCACTTCTCTCCTTCTACTGCTTATACCTCTCATGGGATTGATTGAATATATATCAGGGTTGTCCTGAAACCAGTATCGGTACTAGTACTCATGCAAATGTCACGGATACCCTCACCACGTCCATGGCTGCCTGAGGTGCGTTCACCACCGTGATCAAGTCTATGGTCGGTCCATAAACCGTTACAGAGCAGCACAAGCACACAGCCTGTGCCCCCCTCCATCACCACGCAGCAGCGGCCGGCCAGTGAACATAAGGGATGGGCCTGCCGGCTGCAAAAACATTGATAACGCTGACCGTGCCTTGGGCTGGCCCATGATCATCCCCATCATGCTATACTGTGCAAACACAACCCTATACTGCGACAACACTCACTCCCTTTTCTATTGTTTGGGAGCTTTTACACAGTGTTATCCAGAAACTTTTGTAGCAGTTTTTTTTTGTCAAAGCCAGGAGTGTATTGAAAAGGAATTAGAAATAAAGGATGCAATTATACATCTCATTCCTGCTGGATCCACTTCTGGCTCAAAAAAATAAGAAGCACACAGAACCCTGTGGTGAACCTATGACAATAGATATTTCTTAAAACTTCCTCCACATGTGCTACTATTTAAAATACAGTGAATTTACCACAATTTACCACAGCATTAACAGTCATTGTCGTAAATGTTGGCACCCCTGAAATTTTTCAAGAAAATGAAGTATTTCTCACAGAAAAGGATTGCAGCAACACATGTTTTGCTATACACTTGTTTATTCCCTTTGCGTGTATTGGAACTAAATCAAAAAAGGAAGGAAAAAAAATACACCCTTAACTTAATATTTGGTTGCACACCCTTTGGAAAAAATAACTGAAATCAGTCGCTTCCTATAACCATCAATAAGCTTCTTACACCTCTCAGTTGGAACACTCTTCCTTTACAAACTGCTCCAGGTCTCTCTTATTGGAAGGGCGCCTTTTCCCAACAGCAATTTTAAGATCTCTCCCCAGGTGATCAATGGGATTTAGATCTGGACTCATTGCTGCCTCTTCAGAATTCTCCAGCGCTTTGTTGCCATCCATTTCTGGGTGCTTTTTGACATATGTTTGGGGGGCGGGGGGGGGGGGGGATTATTGTCCTGCTGGAAGACCCAAGATCTCGGACGCAAACCCAGCTTTCTGACACTGGGCTGTACAGTGCGACCCAAAATCCATTGGTAATCCTCAGATTTCATGATGCCTTGCACACATTCAAGGCACCCAGTGCCAGAGGCAGCAAAACAACCCCAAAACATCATTGAACCTCCACCATATTTCACTGTAGGTACTGTGTTCTTTTCTTTGTAGGCCTTATTCCATTTTCGGTAAACAGTAGAATAATGTGCTTTACCAAAAAGCTCTATTATTGTCTCATCTGTCCACAAGATGTTTTCCCAGAAGGATTTTGGCTTACTCAAGTTCATTTTGGCAAAACGTAGTCTTGTTTTTTTATGTCTCTGTGTCAGCAGTGGGGTCCTCCGGGGTCTCCTGCCATAGCATTTCATTTCATTTAAATGCCGAAGGATAGTTTGCGCTGACACTGATGCTCCCTGAGCCTGCAGGACAGCTTGAATATCTTTGGAACTTGTTTGGGGCTGCTTATCCACCATTCGGATTATCCTGCGTTGACACCTTTCATCAATTTTTCTCTTCTGTCCACACCCAGGGAGATTAGCTACAGTGCCATGGGTTGCAAACTTCTTGATAATGTTGCGCACTGTGGACAAAGGTAAATCTAGATCTCTGGAGATGGACTTGTAACCTTGATATTGTTGATATTTTTCCACAATTTTGGTTCTCAAGTCCTCAGACACTTCTCTTCTCCTCTTTCTGTTGTCCATGTTTAGTGTGGCACACACACACACAATGCAAAGACTAATTGAACTTTTCTCCTTTTTATCTGCTTTCAGGTGTCATTTTTATATTGCCCACACCTGTTACTTGCCCCAGGTGAGTTTAAAGGAGCATCACATGCTTGAAATCTTATTTTTCCATAGTTTTGAAAGGGTGGCAATAATTCTGTCCAGACCATTTTTGGAGTTTGGTGTGTTTTTTTTTTTTTTTTATCTCCAATACACACAAAGGGAATAAACATGTGTATAGCAAAACATGTGTTACTGCAATCCTTTTCTGTGAGAAATACTTCATTATCTTGAAAAATTTTAGAGGTGCCAACATTTACGGCCATGACTGCATATATTTATATTATATATTAGGGCTGCACGATATGAGGAGACGATTATGGGCCTAAATATTGAGATTTCGATAGGAGATGGTGAAATCCCCCATTTTATGTCCAATCTAACCATTTCACATCTATCCACCCATTTCATGTCCACCGCCTATTTCACATCTCCACCGTTTAATTTCTATTCCCCCCCCCCTCGTCACACCACCCTGCCACAATCCCCCCCCACACACACATTCTCTCCCCCCAGGTCAAATTCTCCCCCCTGCAGGTAGCTTTTTTTACTGCAGCAATACACTGGGTTTCCCAGACTGTTTTCAAATCTCCCGCCACGGCCGGTGATACGTCGACGGCTCTGCGGCATCCTCGTCCCCAGGAAGTGGAATGACGTTAGCACTGCCGAACCGTGAGGCCTGTGCCGGACCAACGGGGGCTTGTAGGAAGGTATGTATGAGTTTATTTTGTTTATTTTTGAGGCCCGGGCATATATAAATGTGTACCACTACAGTTGTCCTTTAATACAGTTACTAACAATGATGTTCGAGTTGCATTGTCCCTCCAGTACTCCTCCTGGAACTGTTTACATTGCCCTTGTCAACCAGATGTGTGCCTCAGGCTACAGAGACGCACCCCGTTGATAACAGGATCGGTAACACCCAGTATTTTTTGAACCTCCTAGACTAATAAATCCTGCATAGGTGTACATCTACATGTGATTCTGGTAATAAGTGCTGATCGCTAGGGTCTATAGCTACAATGTAATGAGCTGATCCCCGCACTGTCTTCTCCTTATGATGGAATGGTCCCAGAGTAGGTCCTATACACATGACATTTTTTCATCTGTGTGACCAAAGGGTTACATCAGCCAGAGGGAGATCAAAATAATTTATTTTGGGCCTGGAATACTTTAGTCTCCATCAGTCCTATGGCGCAGTGAAGCCATCAATAATCGGATAAGTTTTCCCCTATCCACAGAATGAGGTAACACAATCATGAGACGAAAGGTACCTGTCAATGTATGGAGTGTACTGCCGAGTGTGCATGGCCAGCGCATTCTCTATGGGACACCAAACACTGCATGAAATTCTGCAACATTCAGCAGCCTCATAAAATATAAACAGAGCACTAGCTGCACACACCAGAGCACTCCCTTCATTACAGGGAGAATTGTGTCCACATTCTCAGGATTGGTGGAGGACCAAGCAGTCACATCCCCACAAATTAGCTTTTTATAAAACATTCTGTGAACAGTGGATCTCTTCTTCCAGGTAGTAATACCACTTAACTTTATTATCAACATCTGTCTCAAGTTGTTGCTTAGTTAACTAAAATACATACACAATTGTCTGTAGGTCGTAGATGTACGGCACTGCAGAGTAACTGTGCTTACATTGCCATATATTTAATGTGCGGCAATGAAGAAAGTGCATGAGCTGCGATTGCTTCATAGTGGGACTCACCTATAATGGCAGACATTAGCAATCATATTGATGTTAAGCATAAAAAACCTATATATTCCACAATCAATGCCGAGCACGGCATCTGTAGTGAAAATAGATCTGTAGGTCATCAGCCCCCGGAGTGTAATCACAGGGGTCTGATGAGGGCAAATGGCGACTGAAAGTCTCTTAGGCCTCGTTCACATGGAGGAATTTCAAAGCAGAGTCTGGTTGAAAAATTCCACTCAAATTATGTTCTGTTTTCAATAGGAACCTGCTGCACCGTGCACACAGCAGAAGTTGAGTCAAATTCAAATTCCGGACTCCACAAAGAGCTGACTTGTCAATTCTTTCAGCAGAATCCGCTCAGCATGCCCTTAGAGTGAGGATATGCTGGGGGTTGTAGTCTTGCAACAGCTAGTGGACAGGTAGTAGATGTGAGGTGAGGGCAGGAGAAAGGTTGTGAAGCACTCTACTGGCTGCGCTCCAGTCTGTCTAAATGGAGGGGAGATGTGCGGAGGGAGCAGGGAAACCTGTGTCCCGCCTGCATCCCTGGAGCAGGAATTAAGACAAGTGTGATGTCCCGTTGTAATAGCAAGCAGGAATGGAAAAAAATGGTGTCTATTGCAATGAAGAAAGCGGTGCTCCTTTTAGCAGAGGGTGTGCGTTGCTGAGCCAATCACTGCAGGGGTCACATTCAGCTACAGGAACACTTTTCTTCATTACACCACTATTGAAATTTAAAAAGTCTACAATAAATATTAAAAATATAAAAGCCCCTCGAATATAAATCCCCTTTTTACAAAAAAAATTTAATTAATTATAATCCTGTAAATCGGTATGTGATCAGTATTTACTGGTCACGACTTTTTTTCAGAGGACCACAGGTCCTATTTTTACACAGACGGTTTGCATTTTTGTTTTTCCTCTTTTATGAGCTATAACTATTTATTCTATTTCTCATATGGCTCAGTGGATGAAAAACATATTTTCTAATTAACTGGTGCCAAAAGGTTAGATTTGTAAATTACTTCTATTTAAAAATCTGAATCCTTCCAGTACTTATCAGCTGCCGTAAACTACAAAGGAAGTTGTGCAGTTCTGTGCAGTCTAACCACAGTGCTCTCTGCTGACACCTCTGTCCATGTCAGGAACTGTCCAGAGCAGGAGCAAATCCCCATAGCAAACCTCTCATACTCTGGACAGTTCCTGACATGGACAGAGGTGTCAGCAGAGAGCACTGTGGACAGACTGAAGGAACTACACATCTTTCTCTGTAACATACAGCAGCTCATAAGTACTGAAAGGATTTAGGTTTTAAGCAGACAATTTACAAATCTGCATGAGCTTTTTTTTAACCAGATGATTTGAAAAAAATTAATTTTCCCCAGGAGTATCCCTTTAAGGGGGAAATAGCAGAGGAGACAGCAGGAGCAGATTCACAAAGCTAATACCCACATGGTTTTAGATGCTGAAACCAGACTGATTTCCATGTAAAAAAAAAAAAAACATGCGTTGTCAACTTTTTACCGCATGGTTCTGCTATGAGGGACATTACAAGAAGCTACTGCATACATCCTGCTCCTCCACAAAATACTATTCACATCTAAGCCAGGTTCACTCAGATTCTACACATAAAAGAAAAAGCGATACAATAATGGATGCACAACTGCTTATTCTACAAAATATAATATCTTTATTACATATATAAATTGATACAAGACAACTCAAAAAAGGACATTTAAAAACACCTAAAAAGGCTCCAAGGCCTCCACAAACAGGGGGGGACCCATGGAACGATGGATGAAGGTGACCATGCGGGTGTCCCCCTAAACCCGAGGGGGACACCCGCATGGTCACCTTCATCCATCCTTCCATATTGCCTTGCCTTCTCCTGTGTTTAGCATTTACAGACATTTGGTGCAGGTTGTATTTTTCATTGTCCAGGAGTATGGCTGTATTACCAGATTGTATATATACTTAAGCATTATTGTCATTCGATAGGCTCGGTGGTTTAGTGCAATTACTATATTTGCGGGTGTCCTGGGAGGGGCTCATTTTTGTGGGTCCCCCCGTTTGTGGAGGCCTTGGAGCCTTTGTAGGTGTTTTTAAATGTCCTTTTTTGAGTTGTCTTGTATCAATTTATATATGTAATAAAGATATTATATTTTGTAGAATAAGCAGGTGTGCATCCATTATTGTATCTCTTTCTTTTTTGTGTAGTGTTTGGCTATGATACATGTGATAGCACCCTAGTGATTAGTTATAGGCTGAGCCCACCTTTTTGTGTATAGGTTCACTCAGATTGTGTCATCCATGGCACGTATGTCAGTAACCTGTCAAAACAGGATGTGATGAATACAAGCACAATAGGCAAGCGCCCCATTGACTTCTATAATCCGAGTGTTGTCTGCTAGTGACTAGGGTCAGTTTATTTCCCACACCTATACAAGTTTTAACTTGGACCCTAAATCAAGGTCGACGAACAAACACAAACATGCAGGGAATGGCTCTAATGCAGTCAACTAGCTGACTATGTTCAGGCCACTAAAGTCTAAGGGGCTGGTGCCAGTCTGAAT
The DNA here is from genome assembly GCF_029499605.1 of Hyla sarda. NCBI lineage: Eukaryota > Metazoa > Chordata > Amphibia > Anura > Hylidae > Hyla > Hyla sarda. Next base: position 125,911,782 of record NC_079197.1, read on the forward strand.
GTCTCAGTGGATTGCCCTAAGGCAGTCATAAAAAAAAAGTGCATGGGTTAGCTGTCGAGGCATTCTGGGAGTTGTAGTAGTGTAAGTGTATTGCCAGAAGTAAATTACGTGTGCAGAACTTTAAATACATGGACATTACAACACTGTGCGATTTTATATTCTATATATGTATGTATAGCTTGGAAGAAAGAAGAGACAGAGGGGATATGAGAGAGACTTTTAAATACATAAAGGGAATCAACACGGTAAAGGAGGAGAGCATATTTAAAAGAAGAAAAACTACCACAAGAGGACATAGTTTTAAATTAGAGGGGCAAAGGTTTCTGCAGTAATATCAGGAAGTATTACTTTACTGAGAGAGTAGTGGATACATGGAATAGCCTTCCTGCAGAAGTGGTCGCTGCAAATACAGTGAAGGAGTTTAAACATGCATGGGATAAGCATAAGGCTATCCTTCATATAAGATAGAAATAAGCATAAGGCTATCCTTCATATAAGATAGGGATAGGCATAAGGCTATCCTTCATATAAGATAGAAATAGGCATAAGGCTATCCTTCATATAAGATAGAAATAGGCATAAGGCTATCCTTCATATAAGATAGAAATAGGCATAAGGCTATCCTTCATATAAGATAGAAATAAGCATAAGGCTACCCTTCATATAAGATAGAAATAAGCATAAGGCTATCCTTCATATAAGATAGAAATAAGCATAAGGCTATCCTTCATATAAGATAGAAATAGGCATAAGGCTACCCTTCATATAAGATAGAAATAGGTATAAGGCTATCCTTCATATAAGATAGGGATAGGTATAAGGCTATGCTTCATATAAGATAGGGATAGGTATAAGGCTATCCTTCATATAAGATAGGGATAGGTATAAGGCTATCCTTCATATAAGATAGGGATAGGTATAAGGCTATCCTTCATATAAGATAGAAATAAGCATAAGGCTATCCTTCATATAAGATAGAGATAGGCATAAGGCTATCCTTCATATAAGATAGGGATAGGTATAAGGCTATCCTTCATATAAGATAGAAATAGGCATAAGGCTACCCTTCATATAAGATAGAAATAAGCATAAGGCTATCCTTCATATAAGATAGAAATAAGCATAAGGCTATCCTTCATATAAGATAGAAATAAGCATAAGGCTATCCTTCATATAAGATAGAAATAAGCATAAGGCTATCCTTCATATAAGATAGAAATAAGCATAAGGCTACCCTTCATATAAGATAGAAATAAGCATACGGCTATCCTTCATATAAGATAGAAATAAGCATAAGGCTATCCTTCATATAAGGTAGGGATAGACATAAGGCTATCCTTCATATAAGATAGAAATAGGCATAAGGCTATCCTTCATATAAGATAGGGATAGGTATAAGGCTATCCTTCATATAAGGTAGGGTCAGGGACTATTCATAGTATTCAGATTATTGGGCAGACTAGATGGGCCAAATGGTTCTTATCTGCCGACACATTCTATGTTTCTATATATGTGGACGACCCCTTATTATGCACATAAGCTAGTGTTTCCCAACCAGGGTGCCTCCAGCTGTTGCAAAACTACAACTCCCAGCATGCCCGGACAGCCAACGGCTTTCTGGGCATGCTGGGAGTTGTAGTTTTGCAACAGCTGTTTACATTATCTGTGTGAACTGAAAGTTCTATGAAGTGGTTGTGTGTCTGGTAACACCCCATCACCCACTGACGTATGTGACAGCCCAGGAGGTTGACATGCACTGTATGCACACAGACTACAGGGGGCGCTCTACCTCTGCACCCTCTGGTGTTATTGACCCCTACTATCCTGCCAATCACCGTCAGGCGCAGGGACACAGGAAGGGGCGTGACTGGGAGTCACCCTTCACCAATCAGGAAGCTGAAGTTGTGACGTCACCTCGCCACGCCCCTCCAGCCTCTCTCTCCTCCCCACCTCCATCTCAAGCGCCTCAGACCCATACAAAAGCAAGATGTCCGCCATCTTCAGTGGCTGCGACCCGGCTACTCCCGCCGAAATGCCCCCCTCCCTCCCAGCCCGCGGGCCTCCCCCCCCCCTCCGGGCCCCCGGCGCGGGTGTCCACCACGGTCCCATCCCTACACAAGGGGCTGTATGCGGATGGCGGCCTGTTGTGTCCCCCTCCCACCTCCTGCAACAAACCGCCACGGAGTCGGGTGTCAGCGGGGGGACGGGGAGGGGGGGAGCAGCCGTAGATGCGTTTACCTTGATGCAGTATGGAGGCTCGTCATATGTAACCAGCATGTACCTGTCGCCCCTACTAGCCGGATCCCGGGCACGCAGCTGCGGGGACACAAACAACAAGGGGGGAGTGAATAGCAGAGAATAGTCACAACAACCACACAGAGTGCACAGCCCAGTCCGGTTACCTTCATAAATATCTCTACCGCGCCTTTGGCAATATCCAAATAGGTCGTCCCCAAATACGTCCGCTGGTTCATAGAGGCGGACGTGTCTATGAGGAACAGTAAAATAGGCATTTTTAGCGCATGCCAGGCGGTAACCCCCACTGAAGCGCCAGCCTAGAACGGACCCAATGCTGCCCTCATCTATAGCGAGTAATTTGGGAGGGGTACGGGCTGTCGCCCCCCCTTGTATGTGGTGTAGTGGGTCCCCCCGGCCGCAACACGACCCTTGCGCCCCGTGTACTGCTCACTTGAGCTCTGAGTCTGCACCGTGTTCACTGATAGATAACTTCTCTTCCGAACCCCCTCAGCCGCGCACCATGTGACCGCCCGCCTCCTCATTGGCCGCCCGACGTTTGCATATTCATGAGCGGCTCGCTCTCAGGCCGTCACGTGGTCGCGGGGCACCCCATTGGCTGGCGCCTCGTTTGCATAGATGAATTATTCAGCGCCTGGGCGGGGCCGTGTTTCTTCTGCGGAGAGACGCTTTGTTTTGTGGGAGTTGTAGTTTGGGCTGGGAGGGTTGCTTTTGTCGGTGTCCATTTTTGGGAAAAGGGGGGGGTCGTATTTTTTTAACAATGCGCCCAGTGGCATTCCTGTAGAGCGGGAGGAGGATGTGCAGGTGGTGGGAAATAGGGATGTTATCAATAATCATGGGCGAGGAGGCCAGTGAGCGAGAAGGGCCGCACATGGGGACAGAGCCACGGTCTATGGCTGCCACATGTGCTGCAGAGCTGTACCTGCTGCTAGAGAGGCTTATAAAGCAATGATCCCCAACCTGCGGACCTCCAGATGTTGCAAAACTACAACTCCCAGCATGCCCGGACAGCCTTTGGCTGTCCGGGCATGCTGGGAGTTGTAGTTTTGCAACATCTGGAGGTCCGCAGGTTGGAGACCACTGTTATAGAGTATAACCAGAGGTTTCAAAGCTATAACTCTCATCATGCCTTGTCAGGACATGATAGTTGTGAAGCAGGACATGATGGGAGTTGTAGTGCTGCACCAGCTGGAGAGCCAGATGGGCAGAATAATGCACTACAGTGACATTTTGGCTGATAGGTCATGATGGGAGTTGTAGTTTTGCAACATCTGGAGGTCCACGGGTTGGAGACCACTTATAGAGTATAACCAGAGGTTTCAACGCTATAACTCTCATCATGCCCTGTCAGGACATGATAGGCGTTGTGAAGCAGGACATGATGGGAGTTGTAGTGCTGCACCAGATGGGCAGAATGCTGCACTACAGTGACATTTTGGCTAAGGACATGATGGGAGTTGTAGTTTTGCAACAGCTGGAGAACCAGGGGATGCAGAATGCTGCACTACAGTGACATTTTGGCTAACGACATAATGGGAGTTGTAGTTTTGCAACAACTGAAGAGCCATGGGTGACACTACAGCTGCCAGGACTGCAGAGCCACACACTGGGGTACACTTGGTATACAATTTGGGTTAAACCTCAGAGAGGAAACTGGCAACTGTCTCTACTGGGTATATTACGTATTTTCATTATACTAGTACTATTATATGTCATATATGAGTCCTAGTGTCAGGACTTACCTATCAGTAGCATCTGCAGTGGTCACAGGAATGCCAGTAATAGTGCCCATACATTGTACACTACGCCCTCTAGTGACAATATTAAAGTCATGTGACTAGGCAGCCAGTCACTCCCAGGCCCCTTCTTATGTCTTGTTTTATCAGACTAATTCACTCACTGGCTCATAATTAATAAATGGAGAGCCAAAACGTTTAGTAGGTTTTTTTGTTTTGTATTTTTTTTATTTGTATGTATGTTTTGAGTTTTCCAGTGTTTCTGCATTTTTTTTTCAAGTATGCATTAAAAATTATAAAGCAGATCAGAAACCCAAAGGCTATATTTACACCTCGGAATTATTCCGCACAGAGATTCCACTACGTTGAATTCGACAGGATTTCCGCTCTAGGCGGGAGATTTATCAAAACCTGTGCAGAGGGAAAGATGCCCAGTTGCCCATAGCAACCAATCAGATTTCTTCTTTCATTTTTAACAAGGCCTCTGCAAAATGAAAGAAGCGATCTGATTGGTTGCTATGGGCAACTGGGCAACTTTTCCTCTGGACAGGTTTTGATAAATCTCCCCCTAGATGTTTCTGGCATGGAAATACCAATTTTCGTTTCCGCAGGAAGAATGAACCTGTCCATTCTTTTTTGCAACACAATAAAAGAAAAGAAAAAAACTCCAAGGTGGCGTTGTTCCAGCAAAAACATGAACTTCTGGTATTTCACTTAAAAAAACATATTTATTACTAAAATCAGTTTAGCAAGCCCTTAGCAAAAAAGCAAGACGCGTTTCTGGTCCCTGCGTACCCTTTCTCAATTGCAGATATGAAAGGGTATGCAGGGACCCGAAACGCGTCTTGCTTTTTGCTATGGGCTTGCTAAACTGATTTTAGTAATAAATATGTTTTTTTAAGTGAAATACCAGAAGTTCATGTTTTTGCTGGAACACCGCCACCAGTTTTTTTCTTTTCTTTTATTTAGTTGCATTACTGGACCCAAAGCTACGGTACCCAGTCAAGCTCCTACGGCCTGCAGTTCCATTGATACCCCAATAGCTGGGGTGATATGCTAAATATCAAGAGGTTCAGCAGATGAGAGTCCATATACTAGACCCTCCCCCTTCACTGAAGCTCGCAGGATTACACGAGGCGCTGCCCTCTTTTTCTTTTCTCTCTATCCACATTCTTTTTTTGGACTCCGCACGGAATTCATAGCCTTGTTCTTGTGTAAACCAAAAGTTGCAAATATAACACCGACACAAATCCTGCGACAAGTTGACCCACTGTTTTAGGACATGAGAGCCGTATGTAATCTGGCAGCGCATGTGCTCTATCGACAGAGTGCAGCGCTAACATGACATGCGACTCACATCACTAGAAAGTGGAGTAGCAGAATATGCTAATTAAGGGGACGGCTGATTAATAAGACAAAAGGTTGCAGGGGTGGCCAGCTGGCGGGGCCCCGCCTCCGGCGCGCAAGTCCCTGAATTCTGAAGGGGAACTTTGCCAACCAATATCTCGGAAACCATGGCACTGATTATAGTAAGTGAAACCTCTTCTGGATTTCTGGTCACCCACACTATAATCCAGTGTATTGCATTTAGTATGGGTGATCAGGATGACAGTTTTCCTTTAACCCCTTAAGGACACGGGGTTTTTCCACTTTCGTTTTTTCCTCATCACCTTCTAAAAATCATAATGCTTTCAATTTTGCACCTACAGACTCATATGAGGGCTTATTGTTTGCGCCACCAATTGTACTTATTAATGACATCAATCATTTCACCACAAAATTTATGGCGAACCCAGAAAAAAAATATTTATGGGGCAAAATTGGAAAAAATACGCCATTTTGTAACTTTTGGGGTCTTCCGATTCTACGCAGAGCACTTTTCGGTAAAAATGACACCATATATTTATTCTGTAGATCCATACAGTTACAATGATACCCAATATATATTTGAATTTTTCTTTATTTCACTACTTAAAAAAATATTATTGGGCGGTAAGAGGGCTAATTTTTTGCACCATGATCTGAAGTTTTCATCGGTACCATTTTTGTTTTGAAGGGACTTTTTGATCGTTTTTTATAATTTTTTTAGAGTATACAAAATGACCAAAACTACACAATTTTGGACTTTGGTATTTTTTAACGTATACGCCATTAATCGTGCAGTTTAATTAACATAATTTTTTTATAGTTCGGATATTTACTCATGTGGCGATACCAGATATGTTTATTTTTATTATGTTTTTATATTTTTTATATGGAATTTGGGAAAAGAAGGGTGTTTTAAACTTTTAATATTTTTTTTTTTTTTTTTTACACTTTATTAGTCCCCTTAGGGGACTTTTAGGAGGAATCATTAGATTCCTCACACAGATCAATGTGGTTCATAGAGTCCTGGTCCTGCCAGGCTTTATCAATGCGAGAACTGGGACAGTTGCAGCAGCAGAGGTAAGCCCTTTGGCTACCTCCACAGTGGATTGTCCCCCCGCGATCGCGCTGCGGGGGGGGGGCAATCCACCACACTGGACCACCAGGGAGTGTTCAAAGCTTCCTTTAGATGCTGCTGTCAGCTTTGTCAGCAGCGATCTAAAGGGTTAATAGCCGGCCACGGTGATCGCCGCATGTCGGCTATTAATGCCGGCCCCCAGCTACAAGATTCAGCTGGGCCGGCCGGTATGGAGCGGGCTCGAGTCGGGAGCCTGCGCCATACTCCGTTAACAGCACAAGGACCTGTACACACATCCTTGTTCGATAACCAGTTAACACCCAAAGTGTTTTATGATTTTGAGATCCTGCTAAGGTTTCTTCCATCTTTTAGGCCAAGGTCCCTTCTAAGTTAAAAGGGTTTCATTCACTTCAATGGAACTGAACTACAATACCACACACAACCTGAAGAAATCTACAGCAGCATATCTGGACGGCTAGATACGCTGTTGTTAGAATACTTTTCATTCACAGCGTTGCTAAGGCATTTAGTTATAGAAGCGCACTGTGGGGGCCAGATATATGGATATATGTCTGACACTGCAGTGCATCTATATACAGATGCCGCTGCAGCGCTATGAATGACAAGTATTTTTTGAGCAGCAAATCGCGCTGGCCAGATGCGCTGCTGTACAATACTTTTCATTCATAGCGCTGCTGGGGGCTTATGATAGTGCTGCGGGAGGGGGGGACATATATAAATGCGCTGCGGGGGCAAGATATATACCCCCCCAGCGATTCTATATATTTTTCCCCACCACAGCGCTTCTATTTGAAAACCCCACCTGCGGGGAATTTAAAAATGAAAGTGGTACATCGCACATCGCAGGGGAGTGGAGCATGCTGCCCGCTCCCCTGTTTAATAGTTTAATAACTTCTAATCGCCTCGGGTCTCAGAAGTGAGACCCAGTTCGATCAATCCCTCAGCCCCTGTACTACAGCCCCCATCATTAAACAAACTCTGTTCCATGATGGGGGTAGTAGTACAAACACTAATGTAGCCTCCCCAGCCACCCGCAGACTCCCGCAGCCGGGGAAGTACTACTCCCATCATGGAAAGAAGTATGTTCCATGATGGGGGTAGTAGTAGTCCCGGCTGTTGGAGTCTGTAGGCAGAGGTGTTAAAACGGCCATACATGAGGGATTTTATAACGGGTATAAACAGATGAATATTTATTCTGCCATTAGCATCCGTTATTTCATCCGTTATTATACATCCATTTTTACACAGAAAACAGATGTTTAAAAATGGATGAATGCTCATAGTGTGAAAGGAGCCATACCTATCAGGGATGTAGATCATCGTACCCCAATAACAGGAGAACTGTATTTATAAGGATTTTAAATCATGCAAATAAAGAAAGAAATATATGAGAAGACCTGAACGTGGTGGTCGTGAGTAAATCTCTTAAAAATACATACATATGTGGTATCATATGCTCGACGTGAAGTAACATCTCTGCCCAGTTATATCTGTTTAATGATGTCAGAAAGTTAAACAGATTTGTAATTTTCTTCTATTTAAATATCCTAATCTTTCCAGTAGTTATCAGCTGCTGTATGCTCCACAGGAAGTTCTTCTCTTTTTGGATTTCCTTTCTGTCTGACCACAGTGCTCTCTGCTGACGCCTCTGTCCATATCAGGAACTGTCCAGAGCAGGAGAGGTTTGCTATGGGGATTTTCTCCTGCTCTGGACAGTTCCTAAAATGGACAGAGGTGTCAACAGAGAGCACTGTGGTCAGACAGAAAGGAAATCTAAAAATAAAAGAACTTCCTGTGGAGCATACAGCAGCTAGGGACTCGCCGGTAATGGCGGACATCAGCAATTGCGCCGATATCCACCATTAACCCCTCAGATGCAGTGTTAAAGGGTACCTCTCATCAAATAAACTTTTCATATATTTTAGATTAATGAATGTTGAATAACTTTCCAATAGCATGTTAATGAAAAATATGCTTTTTTCTATTGTATTTTTCCCGATCAGTTCTGTCAGCAAGCATTTCTGACTCATGCTGGAGTCCTAAACACTCAGAGCTGACAGCCTGCTTTGTTCACAGCCAAACAGGCTGTGAACAAAGCAGGCTGGCAGCCCCGAGTGTTCTCCTTTGTGAACAAAGCAGACTGGCAGCTCGTAGTGTTTAGGACTCCAGCATGAGTCTGAAATGCTTGCTGCCAGGACTGGTAGGGAGACCCCTAGTGGTCATTTCTTCAAAGTGGAAAATTAAATAGAAAGAAGCATATTTTTTAATAACATGCACTTGTAAAGTTATTCTGCATACATTAATCTATAATATATCAGAACATTTTTTGATGAGAGGTACCCTTTAATACTGATCACGGCATATGCGCCACTTTGGATGATCCGGTCATCCAAGATGGCGGATGGGGGTCCCCCCACCTTCCTCCGTCCATCGTCCCAGCGTCTTCTTCTCTGATAAAACTGATTAGTGCTATGCATATGCATAGCCCTGATCAGTATCTGCACGTGTAAAAATATAGTTATAAATATAGCAATATAGCAATAAAAAATTAAATGGCCCCTTTTTCCCATTTTACCCCAAAACGCAAAAAATTATAATTAATAAGCGTATTTGTTATCGCTGCATGCGTAAATGTCAGAACTATCTAAATATAATGTTAATAATCCAGTATGGTGAACAACGTAAACGTAAAAAGGAAAAAAAGAATCCAAAATTGCTGTTTTTTGTTTTATTTTGTCACATCACATTCCAAAAAAATATTACTATAAAACTAATAAAAAGTCACATATATGCAAAAGTGGTACCTATAAAAACTACAGATCATGGCGCAAAAAATTAGCCCTCATACAGCCCCATATTTCGAAAAAGTAGAAAGTTATATGTGGTCCAAATTGGCCAATTTTTAAACACTTATTTTGTAAGAACAAAGTTTAAGGTTTTTTTTTAAAAGCAGTACAATGATAGAAAAGTATCTATCATTTTAATCGTATTGACCCACAGAATAAATAAAACATGTAATTTTTACCATAAAGTGTACAGCGTGAAAATTTAACCTACCAAAATGTGCAAAATTGCTGTTTTCAGTTTCAATGGGTCTGTTTAATAGAAATTTAAGAGTTATGATTTTTAGAAGGCGAGGAGGAAAAATCAAAAATGCAAAAATAAAATTGGCTGGATTATTTTTATTTGACTATGCTACAGGGGCTGTAAAGTTAGTGTAGTTCATAATATGGTGTCTTTACCTGTGTTTGATGGTGGCCTCGCAATTATTCTGTGATTTTTGGCCCAATGTTTTTTAACAGCATACAAAATGAGTGTCGTCTCAGGTTTTCCCAGGTTGCAGTGTGGCCCAAGATAATACATCACTAGTCAGATGTTTAGAGGGAGCCTGCCTTAGCTTCAATGGGTGGAGCAACCACTGGGTGGGAGGAAGATCATTCTGCAGTGAATAGTATGTTTGCAGCAGCTGGAGACACCCTGGTAAGAAAACACTGGTCTATGGCATTGAAGGGATCACAGGTGTGTTTCAATGGGTGGAGTGGTTGATGTGTGGGAGAAAGAAATATGACCTCACACGTACAAACAAGGAATTATGGGAATTGTAGTTCGAGGGAGGGAACTCCAACAGGAAATGGCCAGTTCACAAAAAGATAGCCATAGTGTTATCCACATAAGGACCAAGGACGTACGCGTACGTCCTAGCTCACTGGTACTTAAGGGCGATTTCGTCACCCCCCCCCAGGATCGCTGCTATTGGCTGGCCAATAGCAGCCAGCAGGGGAGGGGTTAACGGCATCCTCCTGCAGCTCCCGCCGCTGGCTGGGTTCAGTCAGCGGTCAGAGCTGCTGGAGGAAGCCATGGGACCCCCCCTCTGCCGAGATCGGAGCCCCCACAGGAGACAAGAAGCCCCCCATAGATCAGGGAAAGCATACAGCCCAGGGAAAGGTAAGGTAAAAAGTAAAATAAAAGTTAAAACAAGTTAAAACATTTCCCCCCCCCGACCCCCTAATAGGTCTCCAAGGGTCCTCTGCAGTTTTTTCAGTGTGACCCGGGCCCTATTAGGGGTTCAGGGTGCTGCGATTTGCCCTCATTTTTTTTTTGGGCCGCAACGCTTTCCCCCTCCCCCTATATATAACAGTGTGTGATTTTTAATCACACACCGTTACAGATAAAGTTACACCAACACACACTACATACTCTCCCCCCCCCACACACACAGAAAATCGTTTGGGACCTTGTGTACCCATTGCTGGATAAGGGTTACCATGTGCACGTGGACAACTTTTATACCAGCATCCCTCTCTTCACATCGCTTTCCGCCAGATCCACGTCCACTTTTGGGACCGTGCGGAAAAACCAGAGAGGCCTCCCTCTAAATTTTGTTCAGACACCTATATCCAAGGGTGAGTGCCCTTACCAATGAAAACCTGTTGCTGGTCAGGTATAAGGATAAGAGGGATGTCCTTATGCTGACCACTATTCATGGTAACGGCAGCTCACCTGTCCCTGTGCGAGGTACCACAACACCGGTCCTCAAACCTGATTGTATTCTGGACTACAATCAGTATATGGGGGGAGTTGATCTTTCTGATCAAGTCCTCAAGCCATACATGGCCATGCGGAAAACACGGGTATGGTACAAGAAATTTGCGGTCTACTTGGTACAGGTTGCCATGTACAACGCTTTTGTACTATCACAGTACGCTGGCAACACAGGGACCTACCTTCAGTTCCAAGAAGAAGTCGTAAAGGTCCTGATCTTTGGCGACCTGGAAAGAGCAGGCCGGACTTCCCAAGGAACTGAAGTTATAGGTGCCAGGATCGTCCCAGGCCAACACTTTCCAGGTGAAGTCCCCCACACTGGAAAGAAGGGACGAGCCCAGAAAAAATGCAGAGTGTGTTACAAGAGGGGGATACGGAAGGACACCACCACTCAATGTGACACTTGCCCCAATCATCCGGGCCTCTGCATTAAGGATTGTTTCAGGGAGTATCACACTTCCATGGAGTACTACATTTTCCCTTTTCATTTTAATTTTCCATAATTTGACCCCAATGTACCAAGTCCAGAGTACATTCCAAGTTTAACCCCATAAAACATCTAAATTGCCCCAAAAATTATTTTATAAAAAAAAAACCTGATAAGACCTCTGGGGGTACTGGTCACTGGTCATGGGTCACTAAGTCACTATCATCGGGGATTTTTTATGTTGCCTCAAATGCGCAGCGCTCTCTCTCTCCACCTGAGCGGGGTGCGCATTTGAGGAAACAGGTTAGGGACAGCCACACACATCACATTCCCAGAATGATGATTCAGAGCATAGTGTTTGGGGTGGGCATATTCTTTAGTTTTGGCTATGCTCTGGGTCATCATTCTGGGAACATAACCTGTTTTATTTTTTTTTTAACGTCCCACTGTAACCCATTTTACTTACTTAGTGTACACCAGTTATTTACCCCATGTGATGCCCCTTGAGGGGGGTCCCACTGTTCCTGCTCCATAGGCAGCAAAGCTCAAGGCCCTGACTGATCTCCTGCTCCTAAGAGTACAGTGTGCACCCGTCGAGCTCCTATCATCCAGACATGAGATATGTCCTTACTCCAAAGTAATGTATCTACAAATTTACGGTGACATTTTCTCATTTTACCACTTGTGAAAATGAAAAATTTGGGGTAACCCCAGAATTTTAGTGGAAAAAATCAAATTTTTCCTTTTCACATCCCATTATAATGAACATTTATCAAACACCTGTGGGGTGTTAAGGCTCACTGTACCCCTTGTTACATTCCTTGAGGGGTGTAGTTTTCAAAATAGTATGCCATGTGTTTTTTTTTTTGCTGTTATGGCACCATCGGGGCTTCCTAAATGTGACATAAACACCCCCCCCCCCCCATTTCAGCAAAATTTGCAAATGTGACTCCTTCTCTTCTGAGCATTGTAGTGCGCCCACAGTGCACTTGATGTCCACACATGGGGTACTTCCATACTCAGAAGAGATGGGGTTACAAATTTTGGGGGGCATTTTCTCCTATCATCCCTTGTTAAATGTAAAATTTGGGGAAAAAACTGCATTTTAGTAAAAAAAAAAACAAAACATTAATTTACACATCCAAAGTTGTGAAACACCTGTGGGGTGTTAAGGTTCACTGTACCCCTTGTTACATTCCTTGAGGGGTGTAGTTTCCAAAATAGTATGCCATGTGTTTTTTTTTGTTTGTTTTTTTGCTGTCCTGGCACCATAGGGGCTTCCTAAATGGGACATGCCCCCCAAAAACTATTTCAGAAAAATTTGCTTTCTAAAAGCCTAATGTGACTCCTTCTCTTCTGAGCATTGTAGTGCGCCCATAGTGCACTTGACGTCCACACATGGGGTATTTCCATACTCAGAAGAGATGGGGTTACAAATTTTGGGGGGCATTTTATCCTATTACACCATGTAAAAATGTAAAATTTGGGGGAAAACCAGCTGATTTTGAAAATTTTGTGAAAAATTGGAAAATTGCTGCTGAACTTTGAAGCCCTCTGATGTCTTCCAAAAGTAAAAACATGTCAACTTTATGATGAAAATATAAAGAAGACATATTGTATATATAATTTATTTGGAATATTCATTTTCCTTATAAGCAGAGAGCTTCAAAAATAAAAAATAAATGCAACATTTTCAATTCTTTCATCAAATTTTGGAATTTTTCACCAAGAAATGATGCAAGTATCGACAAAATTTTACCTCTAACATAAACTAGAATATGTCATGAAAAAACAATCTCAGAATCAGAATGAAAGGTGAAGGCATCCCAGAGTTATTAATGCTTAAAGTGACAGTGGTCAGATGTGCAAAAAACGCTCTGATCTTTCAGGCCAAAATATGCCTGGTCCTTAAGGGGTTATGGTTGACTCAGAACATAGCTGCTTAGCTCCAAGGCAAGCACAGATCCTTTCTAAGCATGTCCATTATTGTCTGTCAGGTAAGTGCTAAAATCACCTCATGGTGGATAACCCCTTTAACATCAACCAGGTAATTTGTTTTGCAGTGATTTTGCGGGACAGCTTTGCTCTAAAGAATTGAATTGAGCTCCCTGCACTTATAACAGATTTAGTTTTTTACTTTTATCACTTGACATCCTGATGTTGTCTTGTTCCCTCACAGCCACTGCTGCTCTCTACTGCTTTTCCTGGAGTAGCACATGGCATTCTGGCTGCCACTGCTCGGATGTCCTTTACTGTATAATGCACACACTGGCTCCTGGTGGATACCAAAGTTATTCCATTGTCCTGTTGCCCAAGGCTACTTTCTTAATATTTTTTTGAGTAGGAACAAGTAACATCAATATTGTAATTAGGATGCGAGGGGAGAGAAAAAAAGATACAGGGGGCGCTCCCTGAGATAGTATATTCACTGATGTGCACCCTCCACCACACCAAACAGTGATATACCGACCTTGGAAGAGCCGCACTTTGACCTGTGCAGCCCTTATGTTAGATGAGCTGCAGCACTCCCACCGGCATCGGACTCCTAGGTTAGAAGCCTATATGCAATATAGGGAGACAATGTGGGAAAAAGCTGATACAATGGAGGCGCTGCTCAAATGGCGAAATTACAGGAATACTCAGGCGGTGCAGGATAACGAAATTTTATTGAAAGTAACAGGACAACGCGTTTCGGCATCTGCTGATGCCTTCCGCAGGTCCACTTAACAGTTCCCAAACTTCATTGGTGTTCAGTGTGAGAGAGCTAGATAATGATCCTGTCCGGCGTCCGCACCGCTGCTGGTATCGATACCAAGACTTGCATTAAGGGGGCATGGTCGTGACGGCACGAACGGGCGTGACCGTGGCATCAACAGCCTCCGCACTGCATCGCCAGTCATCCGGCACAGAGCGAAGTTCGCTCCTTGCACCGGATGTCTGGGGTGCTGCAGCCGAGATTGCAGGGGTCCCCAGCAGCAGGACCCCAGCGATCAGACATCTCCTCCCCTATCCTTTAGATAGGGGATAAGATGTCTAGGGGCGGAGTACCCCTTTAAATTCCATGTCATGACTGCTAAAGATTCTCATAATATACAACTCAGATGCTAAAGACTTTAGTTTTATAAGTTATTATTAACATAAAAAAAATATAGTGCCAAACAGATGTATCATAACAAGAGGCCATCTTCTCTGAAAGAACAGACGTATTGGTAAGTTATAACAATATTTTGTGTAGTTGTCATTATAGAAATAGAAAATTCTATAAAACGCTCAACAGGTTAGAGACAAGAAAGACAGGGGATGATGAGGTGGGGTCAGGGCTGGTGGAAGGATTTTTGCCACCCTAGGCAAAAGTTAATTTTTCCGCCCCTTGAACCTGCCTATTGGCTTTTCCCTTTGACATGCCCCACCTTACTAATGGGATGACACACTGTAACAAACCTCCGCCTCATGTAATTAACTCATTACTGGTGTGACACTGTGGTGCTGGCAGGGCGGGTGCTTCAGATGCTAGCTAGCTACTCTACTTTCTTGCTGCGTGCAGAGCGGCGCCCCCATCAAGAGGGCGCTCTAGGCGGCCGCCTATTTTGCCTATAGGCAGAACCGGCCCTGGGTGGGGTAAAGCTGAATTTAACAGGGAAGGTATACAGTACACATTACATGAAAGTAGGCTGATGGTTGAACAGCCCACAAATGATTGATAAACGATAATTTTACAGAAGCAGCCATACCCATTTTAGTCCATATTGGCTGGGCCGATACTTGAGGCAAAAATGGGAATGCAAAAATGTGGCCATATTAGGTTAGTCTAAAAACTAAAGCTAAAGGGAAACTGACAGTAGCATAAACTGGCTGCACTAACAGCACTACATGCTAATATTTTGGGTGACGCTGATTACAATGGTCTTTACCTTTCTATCTTTTTAATCTTTTTTTTTTTTTTGCTGTTTTCAAGATATGGCCCCAAATTATTATATATAAATTAGCATTCCCTATCCCCAAGGTGCACTGGCGCAGCCTCTGGCTGGTCCCTGGTTGCATGACCTAAGTACATGCACTGGGTAGGCTGTTTTATACTTATATGGTTATAGTACGTTGTACTGTGATTTGCCTTATCGTCTCCACGACAGCACCCATGAGATTAACTCCTCCTGATTGGGACAGGAAAAACACTGAGAGGTTAAATTTCCCACCCCTTCCTGTCTACACTAGTGTTTTCCCTGTTCCTTTTCCAGGGAGCTTGATGTAGGTCCCCCTGTCTTCTTCTCCCGGCTGTCCGGTCTGCTTTAGGAGCGTCCGGACTGGGGAGTTCGAAGGAGGACAGGATCGACGCTGAGACGCTCTCCTTCCGGGTCAGGCTGCACGCATGATATGGTCTCTGGATTTGCCGTGCTGTATTCCTCCGACACGGCCTAATCTTCTTCGGCCGCGCACGGGCACTCCAGAGGTGACACCAGCATCAAGGACGTCAGTTCCGGCTGGGGAGGGAAGGTGCTGTTACTCCTTCCGACCAGATTACTGGCGCCTGACATCACTTCCGCTGCCTCTCGGCGGCAAATTCAATTCAGAAGACCAGCCTTTCTTCTATAAAGAACCCCTCTCCTGTATGGATGCTGCTCTTCCTGGTCACAATGTTGGATTTTCCAAGGCTGCATCATGAGCTCACCAGCAAAGGTTCCAGATCCTCCAGCGGTCCCTGGATCCGTGAGTACTGAGGGCCTGAGGGATTTTTACCCTGGCCTATCTTCGATTGCTTGGTGTTCATCCTTCTTTTCCTTGTATTTTCAGGGAGACAAGGATCCTGCGGGGTCTGCGGTTAAACCGAAGGAAAAATCTAAACATAAATGTTTAATGTGTTGTAGAGAATTCCCAGAGTCTGCATCCAAACCATTATGTAAAGCTTGTATCTCCTCTGAGTCTCCCAGCCTTATGCATGAAATTAAATCTATGGTTCACTAGGAGAATTATTCTGCTTTAGCCTCCTTTACTCCACCCCCTGTCCCAGCTACTTCATCTAATACGGTTACTATTTCAGTAGTCATAAAAGCTAAGACAGTTGCCATCTCTGATTCTGAAGAGAGTGTTCCCCCAGAAATAGAGGAAGGAGAATATGTAGAAGATCCTCATGAGGAGGAAGATTCTTTGCTTAAAAAATTCCTGTTTAATTCTGATGAGATTGAACTTTTAATTAACCCCTTAAGGACCAATGAAAATAAACCTGTACGCCTCTGAAAGACCAGGCCTGTTTTTTCAAATCGGGGATGTCTGTCTTTATTAGAGAATAACTCTGGTAACGTTTTGCCAATCACGAAAATTCTGACATTGTTTTTTTGTCACAAGTTTTCCTTCATGTACATAGCAAAAGTAAGCCGATATCATTTGTATTTTTTTTTTTTTTTTTTTTTTTATAATGCAAAAAATCATGAAATTTTTACAAAAAATTACGATTTGTTTTGCTATTTTAACACTAATAGGTTGCATATATTTATACATACTGACCAAATAGTTTATGAAACTTATACTTTCAGATGTCTACTTTATTTTGACGTCATTTTTTTTTGTTTTTAATTAACATTTTAAATTAGTTAGAAGCCTAACAATTTAACTTGAAATTTTGAAAATTTTGAAAATTTGAAAAGTACATCTTTTTTTATGTGCTATGCAAGGTTTGCAGAAATTAAAAGGTAGTAGAACATAGGAACACCCCCCCCAAATGACCCCATTTTAAAAACTAGACCCCTCAAGGTATTCGCTAGGGGGTACAGTGAGTATTTTAACACCATAGTTTAACACCACCCCCACAAGTGACCCCATTTATATACCGCACCCCTACAAGTTATTGGCTGCACCAGGGACCACTCTGATTAGTCCTTGGTCGGCTGGCAGTATAACGCGTCTGTCTGTGACAGTTAAGGCTCCTGATGGATATATCCGCCATGTTGTGGGAATAAGCACCCGCTCATGGCAAATATATCCATCACTGCTGCGGCTGGGTAGCTCAGTGTGTCCGCTCATGACTGCTGGCGGGAAATCCGCCGCTATGAGTGGACACACAAAGCTACCCAGCCGCAGCAGGGAGCTCATTACCGTGACTGCTGCATAATGTGTAGGATCACATGGTGGACATCCGCAACATATTACATGCTGCGGATGTCCGCCAATGCGATCCTACACATTATGCATTTTTTTAAATTAGATTCATTTAATAAATGTATTTTTAATATATATATGTAATATATATATATATATATATATATATTTTTTTTTTTTTATTTATTATTTTTTTTTTTTCACTTTTATTACATTTTTATTTATTTTTACACTTTTATTTTATTTATTTATTTTTACACTTTTTAATGCTTTGGAATACTTAGTATTCCAAAGCATTGCGGTTATATGCTGCCTGCCAGTTTTCACTAGCAGGCAGCATATTAGGACGTGCCTCTGGCACGTCCTTTCAGGCAATACCCAGGGCAGACCTGGGGGTCTTTGTAGGACCCCCGGCTGCCCAGGTATGCAGCGCGATCGCGGGGTGCTGCAGAGAAGACAGAGGGAGCCCCCTCCCTCTGTCAGAACTCCTTACAGCGCGCGGTCACTTCTGACCGCGGCTGTAAGGGTTAAACTGCCGTGAGTGAAGTGAACTTCACTCCCGGCAGTGCGGCCGGTCCCGGCCAGCCGTGGACACACACAGCACCCCGCGATCGCGATGCGGGGTGCTGCAGGAGTGACAGAGGGAGCTCCCTCCCTCTGTCATAACACTTACAGCCCGCGGTCACTTCCGACCGCGGCTGTAAGGGTTAAAACTGCCGGGACCGAAGTTTACTTTGGTCCTGGCAGTGCAGCAGGGTCCCGGCTGTGTGATACAGCCGAGTCCCTGCCGCGATCTCGTGGGTGCACTGGGCAGCACCCACGAGAATAATGGACGAGTATAGACGTCCAGGTGCGGGAACGGCCGCCAACCTGGACGTCTATACTCGTCCGTGGTCGTTATCGGGTTAAATCTATCCATACTACTTTAAATCTTGAAGAAGTTCAGGAGACTAGATCTATCCAGGATGAACTGTTCTGGGGGTTAGGAGATAGGAAAACCTGCTCTTTTCCTGTTCACCCTAATTTGCATAAGATTATTAAGGATGAATGGGCTAGACCGGAGAAAAAGACGTTATCCTTTCAGTGATTCAGACTTTAGCACTTGGGATGCTATACCGAAAGTTGATGTCCCAGTTGCTAAAATAGCCAAACGTACCTCTCTGCCTTTTGAAGATGCCACACAATTGAAAGATCCTATGGACCAAAAAGGCAGAAAGTTTATTTAAAAAAAAGAGCTGTGAGGCTGTGGCTTCCATATTAAGAACTAATGTAGCCTCTACTTGTGTGGCCAGAACCCTGGGAGTTTGGTTAGATCAGCTGGAAGTTCATCTTCTCCAAAAGAGCAGATTCTAAAGTTCCTGCCTCTACTTAAAATGGCTTCTAATTTCTTGTCCGATGCTTATGCTGAGTCAGTAAAATTGGCTGCCCGCACTGCAGTTTTATCTAACACTACTTGGTGGGTGCTGTGGTTAAAATCCTGATCTGATGATATGAATTCTAAAAACAAACTTTGTTCTCTTCCATTCCATGGTCAATTTATATTTGGTCCTGAACTGGACACCATTTTAGAGAAAGCAGCGGACAAGAAAAAAGGGTTTCCCCTTGATAAAATACAACAACAAAAAATCTCCTTTTCTTCTCTTCTGTCAGCCAGATCAATCTTCCAAGGTAGGTAGAGAAAAATTGGGGCGTTGATCATATAAGAAAGGGGGCAGAGGCAGAAATGTCCTTCTTAATCCCAGCCAGATCTCATCCAATCCTAAACTGTGGCACCAGGCCTGTCGGGGCAAGACTTTCCCATATTGCCCCAGTTTGGGAGTCTCTGATTCCAAATCCCTGGATAGTGGGGGTCATATCTCAGGGTTACCAGATCATGTTGTCACCACCTCCCCCTCCAAGATTTGTCATCACTCAGCAGATTCCAAGAGTCCAGAAACAAATTCTCTAAGGCAGTACCTTCTCAGCCTAGGGGCTATCCTTCAGAGGGGCCTAGGTCATTATTCTTTCCTGTTTCTAGTTTCCAAACCCAACGGAAAGTATTGGACAATTATAAATCTAAAGCCTTTGAACAAATTTGTGGTTTACAGGAAGTTCAAGATGGAAACTGTAAAGTCTGCTGTTCAGTTAATAAAGGAGGGGCATCTTCCCATCCATTCAGATTACCAAAAAATTTCGAGATTCGACACCCAATGGGGGTCCAGTGTGCGTCACTTTCAGTTTGTCTGTCTTACATTCGGCCTGTCTTCTGCCCCTTGCATTTTCACCAAAGTCTTGGCAGAAGAGGTGGCCCTTCTCAGGAAGGAGTCAGTTCTCATTATCCCTTATCTAGACGACATTCTGATAGTGGCGAACTCAGTTCCTCAATTGGAACTTCACATTCAGAGAGCCATTATAGTTCTTCAGCAGTTAGGCTGGATTTTGAATCTAGATAAGTTAGACCTCCTTCCCAGTCAGAGGAAAATCTTCCAAGGTACCCTTTTGGACTCGAGAGTCCAGTCCTCTTTTCTTCCAGATTCCAAGAGGGTAAATCTTCAGGCTCTAATTTCTCTGTTTCTAATCCTGCACTCTTGCTCGATCAGGACAGCAATGTCTACTCTGGGCCATATGACATCCTGCATCCCTTCAGTAGCCTGGGTCCAGTTCCACTCCAGGCCTCTTCAAAAATGAATACAATGACCCCCCGACCTACGATGGCCCCGACATATTATGAAATCGACATACGATGGCCTCTCAGAGGCCATCGCATGTCGATGTCAGCATCGACATACGATGCTTTTTTATGTCAGGGCCATGGCATTAAGTGCTATCCGGCAGCGCCAAATGCTTAAGCTGCTGCCAGATAGCAGCTTAATGTTCCCCGTGTGGTGCGGTAAGTATTACTTACCCCTCCACGATGCTCCGGGGTGCCCTCTGGGTCCAGCGCTGGTCTTCCAGTGTCTTCTCGGCCCTCTCCGATGACGTCAATACGCTGCTGCGCACGTCATCCAATAGGAATGGCGTACGCAGCGGCGTAATGACGTCGCTACGCAAGCCCAGTAAGGCCTTGCGGAAGAAAGCAGAGGACCAGAGAAGACAGCAGAGGACCGGAGAAGACAGCGGAGAGCCCAGCGGAGGCCCGGGGACACCATCTCGAGCGGCGGGGACAGGTGAGTACAGCTTCCTATACTTTACATTGCACGAATCCCTCAACATATGATGGATTCAACAAACGATGGCTCGTTTGGAACGAATTACCATCGTATGTTGAGGGACCACTGTACTGTTCATTTGGAACAGGTCCCAACTAATGTTAGACAAAAGAGTAGTTATTCCTTTACATCTAAAAGTCCAGCTAAAATGGTGGTTGTCCCCAAAGAATCTGGAGAACTGGTTCCAAACAAATCCTCAGCTGATAGCCGATGCAAGCGCATGGGGATGGGGAGCTCACTCAGAGGGTCAGGCAGTCCAGGGAAAGTGGTGCTCTCAAACAGTATAGAAATCTTCAAATTTCAGGGAATTACTGGCCATCTGGATGACACTTCAGGAGTTTGAGCAAAATTGCAGGAATCGTCACATCCTTATCTATACGGACAATACGACAGCAGTATGCCATCAGGGAGGCCCAAGACATACTGCCCTCCAATTGATTTCACAACAAATATTTTCTTGGACAGAAAGCAATATACTTTCCATCACAGCAATACACCTCAAAGGGGCCTGGAATCTGGTAGCGGACTTTCTAAGCAGACACCTAATAGATCCAGGGGAATGGTCTCTAGCTCTCTGGGCGTTCAAAATGATAACGAAAAAATGGGGAGTTCCACAAGTGGATCTCTTTGCTACAAGGAAGAATCACAAATTAGATCTATTTTATTCCCTAAATCCAAGAGACTCTCCATTAGCAGTTTATGATCTAGCCTAGGACTGGACATTCAAGATAGGTTATGCATTTCTTCCATTGATTTCCGGGTCCTTCAAAAGCCTATGAACAGTCCTTGCACTCTGATCCTAGTAGCTCCATACTGGGCGAAGAGGGGGTGGTTCTCTCTACTGAGGGCCTTAAGTATAGAAGATCCCATCAGGCTTCCCCTCAAAAAAGAACTTTTGTCCCAGGGAAGTTTCTTCACGGACAGATTTAATACCTCAGATTGACAGCTTGGAAACTGAAAAGTCCATTCTGCTAAAGGAAGGGTTCTCTGAGAGAGTAGTAAATACGCTTTTAGCAAGCCGTAAAACTACTACCTCTAATGCCTATTCTAAAGTGTGGAAGAAATATATTTCTTGGTGTGGGGATGACTTTTCTATTGACACTCTGATGATTTCTAAAATTTTAGACTTCCTTCAGCAGGGATTTGACTTGGGCCCTTCCCCTAGTTCCCTCAAAGTACAGGTGTCAGCCTTTAGTGCTCTTTGTCAGGTTAAACTAGCTGATTACATGTGGACTTCCAGGTTCATCAAAGCCACTAGTAGACTCAGACCTAAAATACTAAATCTCTGTCCTCAGTGGAACCTAAATACAGTCTTAAGTGCTCTTCCATTACATCCCTTTGAGCCCTAAGTCTCGGTTTCAGAAAAATTCCTTACTCTAAAAACTGTATTTTTAGTAGCCATCTCTAAAGCTAGAAGAGTCGATGAAATCCAGGCACTTTCTATACAGGAACCTTATCTTAGAATCTTGGATGACAAAATCATATTTAAACTTGATCCAAATTTTTTTGCCTAAAGTTGTGTCTTCTTTTCATAGATCCCATTACATTGTAATTCAGTCCTTCTGCTCAAATCCAAAAAATGACTTTGAAAGATCCTACAGTCTTTTAAATGTGAGAAGAGCTGTTCTCCAATATATTGATAGAACCAGTCAGTCGAGAAAAGATAACAATCTACTTGTTAAATTTTCTGGTCGTAATAGAGGTAACAAGGCCTCTAAGGGTTCCATAGCCAGATGGATAAAAACAGCTATTTCAGAAGCCTATGTAACCAGAGGTAAATCCCCACCTCTTCAAATAAAAGCCCATTGTACTAGAGCAGTCTCTTCTTCCTGGGCAGAGAGAGCAGGTGCATCTGTAGAGCAAATTTGTAAGGCTACCTGTCTTCATACCTTTTCTAAACATTATAGAATTTATGTTAGGTCTAATGAGGATATGGCCTTTGGGCGCAAGGTCCTTATTGCTATTGTCCCTCCCTAAATTTATCTTTGGTATTTCTCATGGGTGCTGTCGTGGAGACAATAAGGAAAACGGTGAATTACGGTATTATCCTTTTCTGGGAGTCTCCACAACAGCATCCATACATTCCACCCTTTTTGTTTTTCTTTTTGTGGTGTTCCTAAGCTCTTTTTTCCTTTCCTTTTCGGTGTTCTTTGTAAATACACTGGTGTGGACAGGTAGGGGGATATTATTCCTTATATAACAGTAAACTCCAGCATGTAATAAAATGTTATTCAGATTCAGGATCATTATAGAGGTACTAGCTTTTGCCCGCGGCTTCGCTCGTGTTAAATTTGGAGTAATATAGATCTACTTTTTACGATCCTATAGTTATGAGGCCGCTCTGGGTAAAGTCTACGGGCATCCAAACAACCCCAATTCTTTCAACTTTGATCGCCGCGTCTAAAGAGTTAATGCCGGACATCTGCCAGAACAGCGATGGGTGGAATTTTAGAAAACGTTAAAACATGTGTTTCTTTATCTCTAATTGTTAGCCTAAAAAAAAAGTTTCATGTTTCCAGCTTCAATAATGGCGGACTTCCATACAAACTTTCAACTCCCTTTTCACCCCCTTAAGGGTTGAATTTCAAAAATTCCTTCCTTATTCCTCGTTTACGTCTTAAAAACAACACCTGTGAAAATTTAGGCTGGGCGTTGATGAGTCAGTGAGTCAGGCCTTCTCTTCTTTTATATATATATATATATATATATATATATATACATACATTGGTTGTAATATCATTGATGTTGTTACGCCGAGCGCTCCGGGTCCCCGCTCCTCCCCGGAGCGCTCGCAGCGTTCACCTTGTCGCAGCGCCCCGGTCAGACCCGCTGAACGGAAGCGCTGCATTAATGTCACTGCCGGGGATGCGACCCGCGAAGCAGGACGCGCCCGCTCGCCGTTCGCATCCCAGTCTTCTTACCCGACCTGTCCTCCGTCAGTACAGTCCCGGCGCGCGCGGCCCCGCTCCCTAGGGCGCGCGCGCGCCGGCTCTCTGCGATTTAAAGGGCCAGTGCGCCTCTGATTGGCGCCTGGCCCAATTAGTGAATACACTTGTGTCCTAGCCTATATTACCTCACTTCCCCTTCCCAGCATCGCCGGATCTTGTTGCCCTTGTGCGAGTGAAAGCGTTCCTTGTATGTCCCAAGCCAGTGTTCCAGACCCTCTGCCGTTGCCCCTGACTACGATCCTTGCTGCCTGCCCTGACCTTCTGCTACGTCCGACCTTGCTCTTGCCTAATCCCTTGTACCGTGCCTGTCTCAGCCGTCAGTTGGGGTTGAGTCGCTATTGGGTGGAACGACCTGGGGGTTACCTGCCGCAGCAAGTTCATCCCGCTTTGCGGCGGGCTCTGGTGAAGACCAGTAACCCCTTAGACGCCGTTCCCCTAGTACGGCCCACGTCATCACCCCACTGACACAGAGGATCCACCAACAGTATCCTCACAGTACCCGGATCCTGACAGATGTTTAGATTCTACCTGTGCTTATCTGCAGATTTCAAAGGTTTAGTGGGTCAAAGTAATCCTTGGAGCAAATCCACTGGCACATTACATTAATCAAGACACGATGTAAGATTCTGGTATAAGATGTCTGTAAATCCCTGGCTAATAGATAAATCAGAATATATAAAATGTGCTGGTACTAATTATAAAATGTAGATACATCTCAGCATCAGTCACCTGGCTGCATTATGGATGCCAGAAATAACTGTTCTGCAGCAAATGATTCCTTCCGAGCACAGATAGTTTAGTCTAGTTTTACACATGTATATACACATGGGGTACTATGTCCCTATTGCCTTTCAGTGTTCTCCAATAAAATGTAAAAAAAAAAAAAATATATATATATATCTTGTGTGTAAATATATATATATATATTTACAGTGGTCCCTGAACATACGATGGTAATCCATTCCAAATGGACCATCGTTTGTTGAACCCATCGTATGTTGAGGGATCCGTGCAATGTAAAGTATAGGACAGTGGTCTACAACCTGCGGACCTCCAGATGTTGCAAAACTACAACACCCAGCCGTTGGTTGTCCAGGCATGCTGGGAGTTGTAGTTTTGCAACATCTGGAGGTCCGCAGGTTGAAGACCACTGGTATAGGAAGTTATACTCACGTGTCCCCGCCACTCCGGACCCGTCACCGCTGCCCTGGATGTCTCCTTCCATTGCTATCGCCGCGTCCCCATGGTGTCCCCGACGCTCCGGCAAGGCCTCTGCTGTCCCGGCATCCTCTCTCTCTGTCGCCACCATCATGTTGCTGCGCACGCCGCTCCTATTGGATGACAGGACGGCGTGCGCAGCGATGTGATGACGACGATGGAGAGCGCCGAAGATGCAGGGGTTCCCGAAGAGGACGCGCGGTAGCCCCAAGGACAGGTAAGTGATCGTCAGCCGACCTCATGGGACACCGTAAACGGCTATCTGGTGGTAGCTGAAGCAGTCTGCGCTGCCGGATAGCCGTTTATGCGATGGCCCCGACATACAAAAGCATCATATGTTGATGCTGCCTTCAACATGCGATGGCCTCTGAGAGGCCATCGTATGTTGAAATGATCGTATGTCGGGGCCATCATAGGTCGGGGGTCACTATATATATATATATATATATATATATATATATATATATATTCCACAAAATAGTGCAGCACTACTCAGCCTGTATGCGGTTGGTGCCAGCAGCCTGGACTCTGATGTAAGTCCTCTTTAGATAAGTCTCATGCTCTGGGATCACATGGTCCCGTCACATGACTGAGTCAGTGTATATGTCACTCATCACCCTGGTTACCACAGACGCTTTCAGCCATCAGTGGATGCCAAGGGGAGAGTGAAGCAATCGCTGTCAAAGTCTATATATAGGAGACAAGTTGTATGAGTTCAAATGATGCCAGGGACTGTATTGGCTCAATAAACATAGGGACATACTAATACAGTACATATGTGTTAACTATACTCATGGGCACCAGTTTGAAAATATACATAACTGAAGCCAATATGAATAACTGAATCCAATATGAAGCAGTATATTTGAATACTAAAGAACTCATCTTCAACACGTGACTCCTATTGTAGGACCTCTGCCCTTCTGAATCATTTCTGACACAAAAGGGACAGCTGTCAACAGGGGACCATGACACTTGGAACTGTCAGGTCCCTACATGTCTCGATCTATCCACCTATATACACCGTAGTACGCCTGTTATTTTAGCGGCATTTGTATCTGTATATGAGCTCAAGAACTCAATTTATAAAAAAAAATATATATATATTAATAATAAATAAAATAAAATGAGAAAAATAAAAAATAATAATTATAGAAAAAATAAAAATAAAAGAAAATTTTTTCAAGACAAAGAAACTGGTGCACATGTGTTATAATCCACTTTAGACTTTACCCATGCACTAAATTCTAAGATTAACATAATGCATCCATACAGATTGTCTCCAACCCAAGATTTTTTATTGATCTCATATACAAGATTGACAAATAAAATAATCACGAAAACGGAGCAGATAGTGTCTTCTCCTCTTCCAGATGTATACCTATAAAAAACAAACAAAATATATATATCAACATGAATATATATATATATATACACACAAAACCAAATATATATGGTACTGTGTGTATCATTACCTCAGTGGATAGTCAAGATCTCTTGAGGAAAAATAGATTACTACAAGAGTAGCCACATATTCATGCTATGTTTATGTTATGTTAGATTCTACATTAAGATTGTTTATGTTATGTTAAATTCTACATTCAGAACGCCAGGCAGTAGTGAATTCAACAGGTGGATCTACCACAGTTCTCTCTGTCTCAATGTTGCTAGTCTGTCTCCCCCTCTCGGTGGAACCGGTATGAAGTCAATAGCCATAAAACGTAAGTCTCTTTCATGATGTCCAGAGTCAATGAAGTGTTTGGACACTGGTAAGTCCATTTTGCCCTTTCTAATACTATAACTGTTCTGCAGCTCTGGAAAATGATTCCTACCGAGCACAGATAGTTTAGTC
This sequence comes from Hyla sarda, assembly GCF_029499605.1. Taxonomy (NCBI): domain Eukaryota; kingdom Metazoa; phylum Chordata; class Amphibia; order Anura; family Hylidae; genus Hyla; species Hyla sarda. The sequence goes on from NC_079197.1 coordinate 125,938,503, forward strand.
TAGTTTTACACATGTATGTACACGTGGGGTACTATGTCCCTATTGCCTTTCAGTGTTCTCCAACAAAATGTTAATATATATTCATATATACATATACACACACACACATATATATATATATAGCAAAAAATGGAAGAGAGCGGCACTCCAGCATTCAGTGAAAACCCAGTGTGGGTGTATTTATTCACACATCTGCAATACACGCGACGTTTCGGCCAGTCAATAGAGCCTTTCTCAAGCAAAGGCTCTATTGGCCGGCCGAAACGTCGCGTGTATTGCAGATGTGTGAATAAATACACCCACACTTGGTTTTCACTGAATGCTGGAGTGCCGCTCTCTTCCATTTTTTGCTACATTTACTTGGGGCCTGGGTCTGACCCTGGAGCTGAGCACCCACGTGGATCTTAGAATCCTTGGCTACAGCCACGCATGGTGCACTTTCTTCTTCACTTTTTTTCTATATATATATATATATATATATATATATATATATATATATGTACCCTTGGTTCCATGGCGGAGTTCATATGATAAGAGTTAGACTGCATACCAAAAATACAAGCACAATGAATGTACTACAAAGTAAAAGGCAGACTGAGGAGGGGGCCCTGCCTGCAAAGCTTAAAATCTACAAGGTTTGGAAATATTATCTTAATTTCCTGAGAAACCATTTTATTTTTTACTCTTGAGGTCTTTGAGGTCTGCTAAAGGAAGCTCCGTTGCTCAACCTGTTTAACCCCTATTTTTTGCACATCTGACCACTGTCACTTTAAGCATTAATAACTCTGGGATGCTTTTACTTTTCATTCTGATTCCAAGAATGTTTTTTCGTAACATATTCTATTTCATGTTAGTGGTAAATTTTTGTCGATACTCGCATCATTTCTTTGTGAAAAATTCCAAAATGTGATGAAAAAATTGAAAATGTAGCATTTTTCTAACTTTGAAGCTCTCTGCTTGAAAGGAAAACAGACATTCCAAATAAATTATATATTGATTCACATATACAATATCTGTACTTTATATTTTCATCATAAAGTTGACATGTTTTTACTTTTGGAAGAAATCAGAGGGCTTCAAAGTTCAGCAGAAATTTTCCAATTTTTCACAAAATTTTCAAAGTCGGAATTTTTCAGGGACCATTTCAGTTTTAAGTGGATTTGAAGGACCTTCATATTAGTAAAGCCCCACAAATGACCCCATTATAAAAATTGCACCCCTCAAAGTATCCAAAATGACATTCAGTAAGTGTGTTAACCCTTTAGGTGTTTCACAGGAATAGCAGCAAAGTGAAGGAGAAAATTCAAAATCTTTATTTTTTTACACTCACATGTTCTTGTAGACCCAGTTTTTGAATTTTTACAAGGGGTAATAGGAGAAAAAGCCCCCCAAAATTTGTAATCCAATTTCTCTCGAGTAAGGAAATACCTCATATGTGTATGTCAAGTGTTCGGCGGGTGCAGTAGAGGGCTCAGAAGGGAAGGAGCAACAATGGGATTTTGGAGAGTGAATTTTCCTGAAATGGTTTTTGGGGGGCATGTCGCATTTAGGAAGCCCCTATGGTGCCAGAACAGCAGAAAACCCCACATGGCATACCATTTTGGAAACTACACCCCTCAAGGCATGTAACAAGGGGTCCAGTGAGCCTTAACACCCCTCAGGTGTTTGATGATTTTTCATTAAAGTCGGATGTGTAAATGAAGAAAAAATTTTTTTCACTAAAGTGCAGTTTTTCCCCCCAAATTTACAAAGGGCAATGGGAGAAAATACCCCGCAAAATTTGTAACCCCATCTCTTCTGAGTATGGAAATAACCCATTTTAGGATGTAAAATGCTCTGCGGGCGAACTACAATTCTCAGAAGAGAAGGAGTCACATTTGGCTTTTGGAAAGCAAATTTCGCTAAAATGGTTTTTGGGGGGCATGTCGCATTTAGGAAGCCCCTGTGTTGCTAGAGCAGCAAAAAAAACAAACACATGGCACACTATTTTGGAAACTACACCCCTTAAGGAACGTAACAAGGGGTACAGTGAGCCTTAACACCCCACAGATATTTGATGACTTTTTGTTAAAGTTGGATGTGTAAATGAAAATAAAAAAATGTTTTCACTAAAATGCAAATTTTTTTCCCCAAATGTTACATTTTTTGTGATTCCCAAACAGGGTGCCTCCAGCTGTTGCTAAACTCCCAGCATGCCAGTGGCTGTCCGTAAATGCTGGGAGTTGTTGTTTTGCAACAGCTGGAGGCTCCGTTTTGGAAACACTGCCGTACGATACGTTTTTCATTTTTATTGGGGGGGGGGGGGCAGTGTAAGGGGTGTATATGTAGTGTTTCACCCTTTATTATGTGTTAGTGTGGTGTAGTGTTTTTAGGGTACATTCGCACTGGCGGGTTACGGTGAGTTTCCCGCTAGGAGTTTGCGCTGCGGCAAAAAAATTGCTGCAGCCCAAACTTGAAGCAGAAAACGTACTGTAAACTCGCCCGTGTGAATGTACCCTGTACATTCACATGGGGGGGGGGGGGGAAGGGCAATCCTCCAGCTGTTTCAAAACTACAACTCCCAGCATGCACTGCCAGACCGTGCATGCTGGGAGTTGTACTTTTGCAACAGCTGGAGGCACACTTGTTACCTAACTCAGTATTTTCCAACCAGTGTGCCTCCAGTTGTTCAAAACCTCAACTCCCAGCATGTACTGATCGCCGAAGGGCATGCTGGGTGATGTAGTTATGCAACAGCTGGAGGTACGCAACTACAACTCCCAGCATGCCAAGACAGCTGTTTGCTGTTTGGGCATGTTGGATTTGCAGTTTTGCAACATCTGGAAGGCTACAGTTTAGAGACCACTGCACAGTGATCTCCAAACTGTGGCCCTCCAGATGTTGCAAAACTACAAATCCCAGCATGCCCAGACAGCAAACTGCTATGTGGGCATGCTGGGAGTTGTAGTTTTGCAAGATCTAGAGGGCCACAGTTTAGAGATCACTGCAAAGTGATCTCCAAACTGCAGCCCTCCAGCTGTTGCAAAACTACAAATCCCAGCAAGCCCACACAGCAAACAACTGTCTTGGCATGCTGGGAGTTGTATTTTTGCAACATCTGGAGGGCTACAGTTTAGAGACCACTGTATAGTGGTCTCAGACTGTAGCTCTCCAGATGTTGCTAGGCAACTCACCGGGTTTTGTAGGATCCAGGGAGCCGCATCGCCGTCCTCTTCTTCCGTCGATCCCCGCCGCCGATTGCTGCTCCCGCCGCTGATGGGTAAGTGGACTTCGACGATGGTCCCTGTCGGTTTCCCCGTTCTGCCCCGCCTACTGTGGGTGGGCAGAATGGGGAAACCGAAAGTTAACCCCCCCAACCCCCATCTGCTATTGGTCGTCGCTTCTTGACGTCCAATAGCAGGGATATGAGGGGTGGCACCCCTGCAAATCGCCGGTGTGAATTCACCGGCGATTTGCGGCGATTGCCGACATGAAGGAGTCTGATGACCCCCCTGGGCATTTGCGCAGGGTGCCTGCTGATAGATATCAGCAGTCACCCTGGTCTGGTCCCCACCCAACGTGTGGCGGGGACCCAAATTCTAACGGGTGTACAGGTACACCCTGGGTCCTTAAGTACCAGGGAGCGAAGGTGTACCTGTACTCCCTGGGTCCCTATGTGGTTAAAGGACGGGAGTTGAGTTTAGAAAAAGATACTGCATGTCCGATCTTTTTCCACCCCGTCACGACAGCACCACCAGAGAGATAGACTCCTCCCCCAGGGACAGGAAACCTGAAGCTTAAAAGGAAGTTCATCTCTCCCAAGCTACAGTGGTTTCCTGTCCCTTGTGAAACCTGGAGTAATCCATCTTTCTGGATGGGTGCTGGTTGAGTGGTCCTCGGAAGCAGAATCCTGTGGAGTTCAGGTGTTTTTTGGTCCCCTTAAGGTTGGGAGCCATCCTGTGTACCCCCAGCAGGTAGTTATCTACCCTCTACCCTCCCCACTCCCTCCACTGACTGCATCCTCTGCGCTGCACCGGCCCGTAGTTCGGGCTTGGGTGCAGGAACGGGCGCTTACCTATGGAGGCCAGAGCTGGTTCGGTACAATTGCTGGATGCGGTGGGTTCCGGAGCCACGGTGGAGTTGCGCGGCGTGCTCTGGTGGCTGTGGCCATGTTGGGGGCAGATGCCGGTCTTCTTTCTGCTCCCTTGCCTTCTCGGGTATACTAGACAACCGGCTTATCGTTTATCTAGCTTCCAGAAGGGAGTGTGTTCCAGCATGAGCTTTCATGGACTGTGTGGTGAGTTATATCTTGTTTTTTTGGGGGGTTACTGACACCTAATTAAAGAAAGTTAGGATTCGCATAAAAAGGCATCTACAAAAACTTAGCATAAGGAGTGTGCTATCTGCAAAGCAAGTTTAGCTTTGGATTATGACAAACCTATTTGTGTGACAAATAAAGTGATGACGGCAGACGCCCCAAGACTTTTACAGCAAATGCAAGATATGGTTACCCCTTCTGTTCCCATAATAGAGGATGAAGAAGAAGGGTTAATTACGGCTCATTCAGAATCAGGTACTATATATAAAAAATTATATTTCTGCCTGTTTCTACATCTTTCTGCAGATTCTAAAATGAATAATTGTATATTTTTTCTGCAGGGAATGAGTCCATATCCACAGACAAGGATTTATCTGGCAAACCAGTTTTCTTTATGGAAGATACAGACCAGCTCGTCAAAGCAGTGAGATCAGCTATCAGATTAGAAGAACAAAAAGAGCCCAAATCAGTACAAGATTTAATGTTTGAGGGACTGGGAGTAAGGAAGCGTAGAGTGTTTCCTATTAATAAAATGGTGTCCCAATTAATTAAAAAAGAGTGGGAAAACCCGGACAAAAAATCCTTTATTCTGAGGGCCATAAAAAGAAAGTATCCATTTGATGAAACAGATACAAAAAAAACTGAAATAGAGCTCCTAAAATTGATGTAGCCATTTCTTTTTTTTTTTTCAACTGTAAATTTTTATTGAAGTTTCAAATTTTTTCAAACATAAGTACAGGTAACATAGACAAAAAGGCTCATTACATCACAATCAAGGCAAACTCAGGATAACTCGATCAACAAGTAAACCTCTAGCGTAAAAGTTAGTTAACACCTGGAACATTCCAGGAGATCTAATATCGGATTTATCCGTGTCACCAAGGACAACACAATTAGACAAGGAACGACATAAAAACGGACACCAGGCAAGGGACCACAAGACAGAAAAGGGGGGGGGGGGAGAGAAGGGAGGGGGGGGAGAGCGAAGGGAAGGAAGAAGAAAAGAAAGCAAGCTAAGCAGGCTGCCGGTCCACGAACCTGTCCCAGGGTTCCCAAACTGAGAGGAAGAGAGGTTGAGTGTTATTAACCCCTTAAGGACCAGGCACGTATGAGTACGTCCCTTCGCCCTGGGTCTTAAGGACCAGGCACGTACTCATACGTCCGTGGGAATTTCGCATCCCACCGCGCAACGGGTGGGTTGCGAAACCGGACACCTGCTGAAATCGTTCAGCAGGCGTCCAAGGCAAACGCCGAGGGGAGTCCTGAGACCCCCCATGTCGGTGATCGCAGAAAATCGCATGTCAATTCAGACATGCGATTTTCTGCTATTCCGGGCTGATCGGGTCTCTGGTGACCCGATCAGCCCGGAAAATAGTGATGATCTGACCTGTCAGTGACAGCCCAGATCATCTTGCAGGGTAGGAGTGAGGTTGCAGTGCTGCGATCTCCTCCTATCCCCTGCCATTGGTCAGAACTGATTCTGACCAATGGCAGAGCAGGACAGTGGGCTGCCCCGTTCTGCCCACCCCTGGATGTCGCGGGGAACATGGGGAGAAGATGGAGGTCGGTACCTGCAGGAGTAAATGCCTGGGAACAGCTGATCGTCGCTGCAGACTGCTGGATCCCAGCTCAGGTAGGGAAGCGACGTGGGGGGGGGGGGGGGGGGAAATGAAAGTTAAATTAATGTGATCTTTACTGTGGCAACCACTAGGAAGGCCAAACTGCAACTGTTACAACACTGTTACAGTGGTGCCCAAACTGTAGCCCTCCAGATGTTGCCAAACTACAACTCTCAGCATGCCTAGACTGCCCAGGCATGCTGGGAGCTGTAGTTCTGTAACATCTGTCCCTTCAGATTTTGCAATTTTCATGAAATTTTTGAAAATTGCTGCTCTACTTTGAAGCCCTCTAATTTTTTCTAAAAGTAAAAATATGTCCATTTTATGATGCCAACATAAAGTGGACATATTGTATTTGTGAATAAAAATAAAATTTATTTGGAATATCAATTTTCCTTACAAGCAGAGAGCTTCAAAGTTAGAAAAATGCTAAATTTTCTAAATTTTCATGAAATTTTGGGATTTTTCACCAAAAAGGATGCAAGTAACGACGAAAATTTACCACCAAAATAAAGGAGAATATGTCACGAAAAATCAATCTCAGAATCAGAATATTCGGTAAAAGCGTTTTAGAGATATTAATTCTTAAATTGACAGTGGTCAGATGTGCAAAAAATGCTCTGGTCCTACAGTGAAAATTGGCCTGGTCCTTAAGGGGTTAAGGGAAGCCGTGAGGGACTCGAGGGAACGGATCTCACGAATTCTGGCTATCAGTTCAGATTCTGATGGGGGCAAGGAAGATTTCCAGTGCTTAGCAATTAGGATTTTAGCTGCTAGGACCATATGCATGAAGAGCTTAAATGGCTTCTTAGTAAGGGATCTACAGGAGGAACAAAAGATACACCATAGGATCCAGAGGAACCCCAGTCCCTACCACATCCTCCACCAGGCCCCTCACCATTACCCAATAGGGAACAATCAGGGGGCAGGACCAGAAGACATGGAAAATCGTACCCAACCCTATACCACACCGCTAGAACTGGGGCGGGATACTAGGATTCAACTTGTTTAGAAGCTCAGGGGTGTGATACCAGCCCATCAACAGTTTATATTGCGTTTCCCTGTATGTGGTACAAATGGATGCTCAGGAAGCCCGCTCCCAAATAGATCCCCACTAAGGGAGGGTGATAGTGGTATTCAGAACCTCCTCCCAACGCCTCATATAACGATGGGTTGGGGCATCTCCTTCCGGAGGGGTTATAATAATCGAGTAGATATCAGAAAGAAGGCCTTTCATTTGCGGCCCAGACCGGCACAGCCACTCAAAAGCTGAAGGCCGGGAGATCTCGTAAGTCCCCAACTGTGACATCATAAAATGCCTGAGCTGGAGGTAGTGAAGCCGTTCGGAGGAGGGAAGAACAAAGCGGGAGACCAAATCTTCAAAGGGTAGCAATATACGGGTGAGGGGATTGACCAGGTCCGCCCAACAAAAAAGCCCCCTACCTCCCCATTCCCTAACCACTGGGGAAGTAAGACCTGGGGGGGGAAGATGCATGGTAGAGGAAAGATTGCAAAGGGGAGACACAAGAAAAGAGTTGGTATTTCCTAGAGCAGTAGCCCCAGACATATCGGGAGAAGGCCATAGGGCCCAGCAGGGGACCCGAGGGAGAAGGTGGGGGGGAGCGACTCCAGAGAAATGTATTGGAATAAATTGGGGCCAACCACAGTTTCTCCAACTCCATCCAGCGACTATAGGCTCGGTATGTGGTCCACGCGGTGAGGTGACGTAAGTGAGCAGCCCAATAGTATTTAGTGACATCTGGTACTGAGAGCCCCCCCACCCCCCGCCCTACTCGCAAGCATTACCGATATCGGGAGGCGATGTCTCTTACCACCCCACAGGAAGCGGAAAATGGCAGACTGAAAAGCCTTTAACGCGGCTAAAGGGACCCGGACTGGTAGTGTCTCAAAAAAATAAAGTAACTTAGGGAGAATAGTCATCTTTACCGCCACTATATGACAGAAAAAGGAGATGTACTGTGTGCGCCATGTATCCATGAGTGCGCGCAGCTGATGGAAGAGGGGTGTATATTTAGTAGAATAGTGAGAGGAATAACTAGAGGTGAGACATACGCCAAGATAGGTAATAGCAGAGGGGGACCACCAGAAGGAATAGGAAGCCTGTAACTGTGCAGACAAAAATGGAGGACGATTCAGAGGTAGGACTTCAGTTTTGGAGAGATTAACCTTGTAGTCAGAAACATCTCAGTAAGAACGTAAGACCCTATATAATTTAGGCAGGGAGAGGAGAGGTTTAGTGAGAGTGAGGAGCACATTGTCAGGAAAAAGGCAGATTTTAAATTCCCTGTCATGGAGAGCAACATCCGAGATGACCGCAGATCCCCGGATCATGGCAGCAAGGGGTCAATGCATAGGGCAAAGATCAAAGGGGACAGCGGACAACCTTTCCTAGTACCATCATGGAGAGGGAATGAGGGAGACGAGGCATGGGGGAGTTTGAGAGAGGCTGTGGGGGAAGAGTAGAGGCCCCACAGCGCTGTAAGGAAGGCACCCGTGATCCCAAATTTTCGAAGGGTGGCAAAAAGGAAAGGCCAGCCCAATCTATCAAAGGCCTTTTCAGCGTCCAAGCTTAGGACAATTGCCTGCTCGTTCCGCTGGTTCACCAGGTCAATTAAATTAACAACTCGCCTAGTGTCGTCACCCCCTGTCTGCAGGGTATAAAACCCACCTGATCTTTATGGATGAGATGGGAGAAGACAACCAAGGCGGGCCGCCAGGACATTAGAAATCAGCTTAAGATGATGTAGCCATTTCAAAAGTGTCTAGGAAAGGTGCCTTACCCTTTGAGGATCTCGGAGTGTTAAAAGATCCTATGGAGAAGGCTTCTTAAAAAGAACTTGGGAGACAGCAGGGGCAGCTTTAAAACCCAACATAGTTGGTACATCTGTAGCCAGATCAATGCTCTTATGGATTGATCAGTTATCATCTGACATACAGAATAACGCTACTATAGATCAGTTATTGTGATCCCTACCAGCTATTAGGAAGGCGACTGCCTTTCTTGCAGACTCTTCATCAGATGCACTGAGACTTTTGGCCAGATCTACAGCCTTAGTGAACGCTGCACGAAGGGCTCTGTGGCTAAAAAATTGGCAGGGTGAAATTAGTTCAAAAATCAAATTGTGTGCCATCCCATGTGAGGGAGAATTGCTTTTTGGCTCCATGCTTACTGATATCCTGGAGAAAGCAGGAGATAAAAAGAAAGGGTTTCCCTTTCCTCAACCTCCTAGACAGAATCGGCCCTTTTGGTCTAGCGGGAGGGGGGCCAGCAGTACAGGGGAGGTCAGTCAGCCAGGTGGAAATTTACAAAGAAGAGTGAGGGCCTCATGTTTAATCAACCCTCCACTTCAACCAAAAAACACAATTCAAAATGACAGGATGCCACAAATGGGAGGCAGGTTGCAGGAATTCTTTCCCCAGTGGAAAGAGATAGCCGGTAGCTCCTGGGATCTGGAGACCATAAAAAATAGTCTCATTCTAGAATTCTCCAACTTGCTGCCTTCTCGTTTTATAGTTACAAAAAGTCCATCAGGTCCTACAGGACAATATCAACTTCAGTCAGAAGTTTTGTCTCTCCTTCAAAAAGGAGTTTTGGTGCCAGTCCATCTAGAAGAACAGGGTCAGGGGTTTTATTTGTCCCTTTTTCTTAATAAAAAAAAAACAAAAAAAAAAAACAAAAAAAAAACACAAAAAAAAAAAACACATTCAGGGTCATTATAAATGTAAAATCCCTAATCCCAAATACAAGCGGTTCAAGATGGAGACACTAAAGTCAACCATAAACCTCCTGTCAAAGGATTGTTTCATGGCATCTTTAGATTTAACAGACACTTACCTACATGTGCCAATCCACAAAGATCATCAAGACTGGCTGCCACGCCCTCTTCCATAGGCTTGCATTCAAGGGGGCGGAGCATGACGCCACACAGGGGCGGGGCCGTGACGTCACAATGCTCTGGCCCCCGTGATCGCCAGTAATCAGACCCGGAGCGAACGTGCTCTGGGGACTGATTCTAACGGAGTGATGCATGCAAGATCATGGGGGTCCCCAGCGGCAGGACCCCCGCGATCAGGCATCTTATCCCCTATCCTTTGGATAGGGGATAAGGTGTCTTAGCGCCGGAGTACCCCTTTAAGAGAGGCTACATTGAAGGTCCACATCTCTGCTCTAGGAGCTTTGTTTAGTCAGAAAATCGCAGATCATCCATGTATCCTAAGGTTCATTAGATCAGTTAAAAGGTTACAACTCTCAAAAGAAATTTGGGTTCCTCCGTGGGACCTCACGATTGTTCTTAATTCCCTATGCCTACATTCGTTTGAACCTTTATCTTCCACCCCACTTAAAAGACAGCACTTTTAGTGGCTATAACTTCGGCCAGAAGAGTAGGAGAGAATGCAGCTTTATCCGCTAGTCCACCTTACACTCAAATCTTGGAAGACTGAATTGTAATGAGACCAGACCCTTCATTCATGCCCAAAGTGGTCTCCTCTTTTCATATAACCCAAGATTTAATACTACCTTCTTTCTGCCATCACCCTTCCAATGAAACAGAGGAAAAATTTAATATGTTGGATATTCGTAGATGCGTCATTGAATATCTTCAGAGGACAAAGCCTTTTAGGAAATCTGATAGACTGTTCATACAATTTTCTGTTCCAAATAAGGGTGAGAGAGCCATGGGTGAGTCCATTTCTAGATGGATTAGACAAGTGATCACTTCAGCCTACACTTCAGCAGTGTTACGCCGAGCGCTCCGGGTCCCCGCTCCTCCCCGGAGCGCTTGCAGCGTTCTCCTGTTCGCAGCGCCCGGGTCAGACCCGCTGACCGGGAGCGCTGCAATAAAATCCCTAGCCGGGATGCGATTCGCGATGCGGGACGCGCCCGCTCGCGGTGCGCATCCCGACCCGCTTACCAGACTCGTTCCCCGTCTGTGCTGTCCCGGCGCGCGCGGCCCCGCTCCCTAGGGCCCCGCGTCGGCTCTCTGCGATTTAAGGGGCCAGTGCGACACTGATTGGCGCATGGTTTTAATTAGTGTGTTCACCTGTGCACTTCCCTATATTACCTCACTTCCCCTTCACTTCCTTGCCGGATCTTGTTGCCATTGTGCCAGTGAAAGCGTTCCTTGTGTATCCCAAGCCAGTGTTCCAGACCTCTTGCCGTTGCCCCTGACTACGATCCTTGCTGCCTGCCCTGACCTTCTGCTACGTCTGACCTTGCTCTTGCCTAATTCCTTGTACCGCGCCTATCTCAGCAGTCAGAGAGGTTGAGCCATTGCCGGTGGATACGACCTGGTTGCTACCGCCGCTGCAAGACCATCTCGCTTTGCGGCGGGCTCTGGTGAAAACCAGTAGCAACTTAGAACCGGTCCGCCGGCACGGTCCACGCCAATCCCTCTCTGACACAGAAGATCCACCTCCTGCCTGCCGAATCCTGACAAGCAGGCTCAAACCATCCTGCTGGATTAAGAGCACACTCAACTAGAGCTATGGCATCCTCATGGGCAGAATTTATGGGCTCCTCTATTCAATAAATTTTTAGAGCAGCTCACACCTTTTATCGCCATTACAGGCTAAATTTGGGTGATTCTTCTTCCTTATCCTTTGGTTGCAAGGTTCTGCAGGCTGTTGTCCCACCCTAGGTTTCTCTGGTATTCTCTCTGGTGGTGCTGTCGTGAAGGGGTGGAAAGCCGGTAACTACTCAGCGGTAATTCTGTTTCCTCATAGTCACGACAGCACCACAACCTATTCCCACTCTTCCTTTTCTTGCACAGAGGTTATGCACTTAAAATGCAACTGTCATGACATTTTGGTGCAATAACATGCACACAGCCTATGTACTGTGGACTCCTCCCCCAGGGACTGGAAACCTGAAGCTAAAGAGAAAGTGCATCTCTACTACCGAGACCTAGAAAACACTTCCAACTGGTTAGCATATACAATACAATATTACAATGCAAATAAAGATTAACCAACACCATAAAGAAGACACCATACTTAAAGCGCAACTGTCATGACATTTTGGTGCAATAACCTGCACACAGCCTATGTACTGTGTGCAGGTGGTGGTTATAGCAATGTTTTTACCTGAAATTTGGCGGCTTTCATGACTGCAAAAAAGGCTTTTATTCAAAGCCACTGACGGTCGGATAGGCGTCGCAGGTTAGATTAGCTGAAGGGCGCATGCGCTGGGACCTGTGAGTCAATCACAGAGAGGTCCCAGCGCGGACATACGGGGTAGGCATGGGGGTGGGCATGGCGGCGGCAGGGCATCGCGTACCTCGCGCCACGCCTATCCGACCGTCAGTGGCTTTGAATAAAAGCCTTTTTTTCAGTCATGAAAGCCGCCAAATTTCAGGTAAAAACATTGCTATAACCACCACCTGCACACAGTACAAAGGCTGTGTGCAGGTTATTGCACCAAAATGTCATGACAGTTGCGCTTTAAGTATAAAAAAAAAATGTTCTTCTTTATGGTGTTGGTTAATCTTTATTTGCATTGTAATATTGTATTGTATATGCTAACCAGTTGGAAGTGTTTTCTAGGTCTCGGTAGTAGAGATGCACTTCCTCTTAAGCTTCAGGTTTCCAGTCCCTGGGGGAGGAGTCCATCTCTCTGGTGGTGCTGTTGTGACTACGAGTAAACAGAATTACCGGTGAGTAATTACCGTTTTTTCTACTCTCAACTCCTGTAAAATACCATCAATGGGATCCATTAAAGAGTAGCTCCCACCATCTCAATATTGTTTTATTCTGTCCCTACCTATAGGTAATCTATCCCTAACCCCCTCCCTGCCTTTAAAAATGTTTTGGGGGACTTACATAGTCTTCATCTTCTGGTCTTCTTGCTTACTGTGCAGTCTTGTTCCGGAAGCCGGCTTCCCCAGCAGGCGCGACGTCACTGACGCCTGCTGGTCGCCGACTTCCGCCCTCACTTCATCTATGCTGTGCTCCCGTCGGGAGCGCGCATAGATGATCAGTGAATCGCAGGGCAGGCTGCTTCGGGGTCTCCTCCTCCCTGTTTAGCAGTACATGTGCTACCCAGGGAGGAGGAGTATAGGAGCAGCCTGCATAGAAATAGACACCTGCCGAGACCCGATGTAGTGAAGAAAACTGTGTCTTGAAGTGTTCTCAACTAATAACAGTGTTTCAGCACTCAGAACAGTGACTCAGAACTTTCATCAGCTGTTCGGGACACATCGCTTCAAGACACAGTTTTCTTCACTACATCGGCTTGTAAACTTGCAGTGGAGCTTCAGCGCGGCACTGATAACTAGTGTGTGTTTGCTGTCTCCACTGCAGCTTACATGCCGGGGATGGATGGGCTGCGCGCGAATCTAATCAGCAAATGCGTGCAGCCCCAGCGTTTAATGCGCTTGCTCCCACCTGTCTGATTGACAGCCATGGAGCGAGCGCAGCCTAAATGAATTAGGACCGATTGCCCGACCGGCATCACTCCAAATTCAGGCGTGACGTCACGCCAGGCTGCAGCCGGCCACTAGGAGTAAATTTCACCCTAATAATAAAAAAAATAATGAAAATATATTAGAGAAAAAAAAAGTTGGTGACAGTACCCATTTAAGACCCAACATTGTCTGTTGTGCAAAACGTCCCTTAATTGGTGCCAAACGGACCCTAAACAGGACAGAGCCCAACGGCAGTGTGAGCAAGCCCTTAAAGTAAAACCAACATTTTCCAACGAAGGCAGAAAATGCTGAGGTGGGACATCGTTGCAGACAATGATTCACTGAGCTGCAGTCTGACACTGCAGCTTCAGGAAGATGATCATCGCTGTGGGGGATTGAAACAGGTCACTGGATGTAGCATGGGAAGTAGATTTTTTTTTTATCCCACACAATGGGCATAGTTAAAAAAATAAATAAAAAATAATAAACTCCTGCCGTTCTCCTTTAAACTTAAAGGGATATTCCAGGCAAAAACTTTTTTTTATATATATCAACTGGCTCCAGAAAGTTAAACAGATTTGTAAATTACTTGTATTCAAAAATCTTAATCCTTTCAGTACTTATGAGCTTCTGAAGTTAAGGTTGTTCTTTTCTGTCTAAGTGCTCTCTGATGACACCTGTCTCGGGAACCGCCCAGTTTAGAAGAGGTTTGCTATGGGGATTTGCTTCTAAACTGGGCGTTTCCCGAGACAGGTGTCATCAGAGAGCACTTAGACAGAAAAGAACAACCTTAACTTCAGAAGCTCATAAGTACTGAAAGGATTAAGATTTTTTAATAGAAGTAATTTACAAATCTGTTTAACTTTCTGGAGCCAGTTGATATATATAAAAAAGTTTTTGCCTGGAATACCCCTTTAAAGGGAATCTGACACCAGGGTCACCAACATTAACCTTAATATACAGGTAGATAGTGCAGGTGACCTTGTTTCTAATGCTGCTTACAATGCACTAATCAGTGCAGCCATTCTTGAGCTTTTTGTTGCTTCGAGATTCGACTTCTGGGACCCCCGTAATTTTAAGAAAAGGTGTGCCAAAGCTGCCATCAAAATGTAGCAATGTTTAAAAGTGCTCACTGCTACTCTATTCATTGTCACAGACCACAACTGTATTCTGACAGGAACTTGAGGACCACCAGGGCAGTGGTCCCAGTGGTCACGAGCTGCGATCAACTCATGCACAGCAGGTCCCAGCAGACCAGAAAAGTAGATTGCAGAGCACTGAAAAGTATTATCAATCAAACGATTACTATAATTTTTTTTTTTTTTTTTATTATGTGAACAAGCCCCTTCCCCAAGTAAAATTTAAATCACCCTTTAAACATATTTGGTATTGCAGCATGCCCAAGTGTCCAGACTATTAAAATATAATGTTAATGATCCAGTACGGTAAAATTGCTGCTTTTTGGTCCATTTCTGGGATGTTGTGTCCCTTTCTGGGATTAGAATTTTTACACCTATTATAGATTATTACAAGTTACGGATACTAGATGTATCAGAATAGAACATTGATCCAGGCGCTTGTTCTGATTGCCATATTGGAGTCGGAAAGGAATTTGTCATCTGTCATGGACCAATTGGGGGGGGGGGGGGGTGTTCCTCTGGATCAACACAGTAGGGGTTCTTGTCTAACAAACTATGGGGGAGATTTATTAAGACCTGTGCAAAGGAAAAGTGGTACAGTTGCCCATAGCAACCAATCAGATTGCTTCTTTCAGTTTTCAGAGGCCTACCATATTTTCCGACGTATAAGACGACCCCCAACTTTTACAGTTAAAATATAGAGTGTGGAATATACTCGCCGTATAAGACTACCCCTCTACCACGATGTACGGTACCTTACCATTGTTCCCCCACACTAGGTAGGCAGCATAATTCCCCCTACATTAGGTTGTCAACATAGTTCCCCCAACATTAAGTTGTCAGCATAGTTCCCCCCACATTAGGTTGTCAGCATAGTTCCCCCCACATTAGGTTGTCAGCATAGTTCCCCCTACATTAGGTTGTCAACATAGTTCCCCCAACATTAAGTTGTCAGCATAGTTCCCCCCACATTAGGTTGTCAGCATAGTTCCCCCCACATTAGGTTGTCAGCATAGTTCCCCCTACATTAGGTTGTCAGCATAGTTCCCCCACATTAGGTTGTCAGCATAGTTCCCCCACATTAGGTTGGCAGTATTGTTCCCTCCACATTAGGTTGTCAGCATAGTTCCCCCACATTAGGCTGGCAGTATAGTTCACCCACATTAGGTTGTAGTTCCCCCACATTAGGCTGGGAGTATAGTTCCCCCCACATTAGGCTGGCAGTATAGTTCCCCCACATTAGGTTGGCAGTATAGTTCCCCCCACATTAGACTGGCAGTATAGTTCACCCACATTAGGTTGTAGTTCCCCCACATTAGGCTGGCAGTATAGTTCACCCCACATTGGGCTGGCAGTATAGTTCACCCCACATTAGGCTGACAGTATACCCCCACATTAGGTTGTAGTTCCCCCACATTAGGTAGGCAGTGGACCCCCACATTAGGTTGTAGTTCCCCCACATTAGGTTGGCAGTATAGTTCCCCCCACATTAGGCTGGCAGTATACCCCCACATTAGGTTGTAGTTCCCCCACATTAGGCTGGCAGCATACCCCCACATTAGGTTGTAGTTCCCCCACATTAGGTAGGCAGTGGACCCCCACATTAGGTTGTAGTTCCACCACATTAGGTTGGCAGTATAGTTCACCCCACAGACATACAGCCTTTAGCCATATGCTCTGACCACCCCTCCTCCGGTTAGGGGTCATGATCTACTGCTTAGGGGTCATGATCTATAGGCCATAGCAGTAGGTCCCTGGACCGGAGGAGTGGTGGTCGAGCACCAAAAATGATATGCCGCTGGTAACTTACCTCCCGGCGGCTCCTGCGTTTTTAAAGTTAACGCAGGGCCGTAGAAAGGTAACTGGGACATCCTTGTGTCCCGAAAAGATCTTTTGGGACACAGGGATGTCCCTAATGTTATGGGGGAAGTTAATCTTGGCCGGGATGCCCGTGGTATGGATAATCCATACCCCAGGCGTCCCGGCCGACTGCAGCACCCGGCGTATAAGATGACCCCCCCCCCCCCCCCCGACTTTTGGTTGCACCACTTTTCCTCTACACATGTCTTAATAAATCTCTCCTTATATAACTATATTGAAGAAAATACTAAAATGTCATTGCCAAAAAACACTGCAGTGGGAATTGGTGGACTGCGGTTAACATTTATGTTGTTTTACCATCACCCAGAACAGAATTAAAAAAACAAACCTGATGCCTGGTTAACCCCTATAGACTTGATGCATTTTCTTTTCATTAGGGGCAAAGGTGTGACTTCTAGGATGCCAATGATATTGTTAACTGCAAATACAACAGCACCAGATACGCAGGACCTTTGTTATTATATATGCCGGCAAACTTGTAAGACCAGACAGAAACAAATATCAGTAATGTTTTGCTAATGTCAAGCGATGAGGTACAAAAAAAGGAAAACTTTACAAAAAAGACATTGCAGAATACAAATATGCAAATAATTGCAAATAATAAAACATACTGCATATTTCTATTCTTTAATGTCTTTTTTTCATAAGGCTTTGCTTTTTGTGAAGATATTTTAGTACTTTTTTATGCAAATATTTGTTTGTATTGCTTGACTTACTTTAGGGACATCTGTAATGTCTCAGGGAAGTATAGTATAGCGCATTAGGTCAATTGTTGTTTTAAAAGGGCATGTATGTAAGGTAGTGTTAGTGATCAAGGGTCATTGGGACGCAAAACATGTCTGATTGCCATGTTTGTACCTGTCATGCTGTTTTAATGGATTAAGCAATAAAGTTACTTTGATTTTATGGAATTACAAACCCTTTCTACATATAGCAGGTGAAATAAGCATTGTCACCATTTTTCTCAATAAATATTGTTTTCTTTGAGACAACAAAACCTGCTAATTCCAGGTCTTCTTAAAACTCCCCACAAGTGTCCTTGGCTCTTGGACAACTCTTCCGATTATTCTTTTCCCTCCTCTTTTAGAAATCTTGTGATTTATGGTGAAATGACTGTCTTTACACTTCCATATTATGGCCCCAACAATGATTACTGGAACATTCAGAAGATTAGAAATGCATCTGTAATCAATGGAGGAAGATGAGCTTGAGTGGAAGAAAACCCTTTGGAGAAGGCGCTGCGGTTCCTCAGGAAATAATGATGATGGACTGAGTATATTTTAAAAGGTTCGCAGTGGAACCATATTTATTCAATGTAAATAAAAATGGGAATGACGTGTTTTGGGAGGTGCCCTCCCTTCCTCAGATCAGGATCTGTCCTGATCTGAGGAAGGGAGGGCACCTCGCGTAATGCGTCATCCCCATTTTTATTTACATTGAATAAATATGGTTCCACTGCGAACCTTTTAAAATATACTCAGTCCATCATCATTATTTCCTGAGGAACCGCAGCGCCTTCTCCAAAGGGTTTTCTTCCACTCAAGCTCATCTTCCTCCACAGGACAGCGGTGCAGCTGTTTCCTGCAACCCAGAGGGCTAGCAGCATTATCTACCTATACGCATTACCCCATTATCACTGGGGTGATAGGCTCCTAAACATCTTATCCAAGGTGAGCGGCCATCTATATGGTTTCTTTTGGCCAATCCTTGAATTCCTTAACTCTTGTTACCAAGGGTAATGCGCTAGGCGCCGGTATCGGTCTTTCTCTTTTTTTCCCCACAGAATCTGTAACCAATGCCTTTGTTATGTTTAGTAACAATTAGGTTGCAAAGGTCTAGACAGCTCTTTGCTTTTACCCATCATGAGATGTGACGTGTTTGACACCTTTGTAGACCATTAGTTAGGACTAAACCAGCTGATATTAATTTGCACAGACAAGGGACAGGATTGCTTTTTAATTACGGATATATTTCAGCTGTTGTCTTGGCTCTCCATGCCTTTTTGCACTTTTTCCATGTGTTCAATACTTTTTCCCTGTGTCATTCCACATGATTACATATAACCTAATTTGTGACCCCATTTGTTTAGTTTTTTTCTATGTATGGATTACTTGGGTTGTTACCTACATCTGGTGAAAATGTCATGTCAATAGCACCTTTGGAAATATATTTGTAATGTGTGCCTTGGTCAGTCAGAACATAGAAGGGGTTATATCTAGCCTTCTCAGGCCTTCAGCCTGGCTGCTGATATTTAGTTTAGCCTTGTCTGTGTGTGTGTGTGCACATTGTATTTTGTAAGTCCAGTAAAGAAGAAAATGACAGAGCACTCACTACTTCAAATGCTGTAGACAGGTGCTTCTTTATTGTATTTTATTTTAGTACAAGACTTAAAGGCAGGGAAGGTGGACCAGGTTTTGTGCCGGGGGTTTTAGGTGATCACACGGGGCTAGCCTGAAACCCCCCCCGCACAAGACCTGGTCCACCTTCCCTGCCTTTAAAGGGGTTGTGCGCTGCCCTGACTTTCGGAGC
The DNA here is from genome assembly GCF_029499605.1 of Hyla sarda. NCBI lineage: Eukaryota > Metazoa > Chordata > Amphibia > Anura > Hylidae > Hyla > Hyla sarda. Next base: position 125,957,392 of record NC_079197.1, read on the forward strand.
TCCGCTCACAGCGTCCGGAAGTTCATTACTCCGAATGCTGTGTGCGGGCTTCCGTGTTCGCAGCCGCCGTGCGCGACGTCACACCCGGCCCCTCGCGACGTCTCGCCCGCCCCCTCGTGTCGTCTCGCCCGCCCCCTCAACGAAAGTCTATGGGAAGGGGGCGCAACCGCTGTCACGCCCCCTTCCCATAGACTTTGGTAGAGGGGGCGTGACGTCACGAGGGGGCGGGCGAGGGGCCGGGCGTGACGTCAGACCCAGCGGCCGCAAACACGGAAGCCCGCACACAGCGTTCGGAGTAATGAACTTCCGGACGCTGTGAGCGGAGCTCCGAAAATTAGGGCAGCGCGCAACCCCTTTAAGCCTTGTCTCAATGTACTAAAAGAAAAGAAAATAAAGAAGCATCTGTATACAGCATTTGAAGTAGTGAGTGCTCCGTCATTTTCTTCTTTACTGGACTTACTTATGTTACTTGCTATACACGTGAAGCACCACCAGAATAGACAGGCCACGCTAAGTACTTGATGAGCTTTATGTGTAAAACGCACCAATGTGAACAGCAAAAGTAGTAGTGCGAGGAAGTTCCTTACCTTGAGAGTGGACACATTGTATTTTGTGTTTGCCATGGCTTTCTGTCCAGTGTAGCTTTTAGCTTTTGATATTCTTGTTATGTGTATCTGTATCCATGTTTTGATGTGTCTCTGATTTTTATTTTCCTTCAAGGTTAGATCCTTTCTCACACAGTGGTGGAGCCTATTTGGATTTGGTATTTTGTGTCTCTCCATATTATTGGAGTTGGAGTTATCCGGTTCCCTCTAGTGTTAGATCCGTTTCCTGAGCTTGCTTTGTCCCTAACATAGGAGTCAGTTTGTTTTGTATCTAATTTTGAATTAGTTCTGTGTTCCCTGTTCTTGGTCTGTGTTCAGACCAGTTGGTCTTTGAGCGTTTGTCTTTGTTCTTGTCATTCTGGTATTTGCGTATCCTTGAGTTTTATCTTGTTCATTCCCTGCACCTGTGGATATATATCACTGTATATAATTCCTAGTTTACCTGTCTTGTTCATATTTTCATATCTACCATTTATCTTATTTTTGTTCTAAGCCTGTTGTCTGTACGCTATATTCCTGTTACCCTGTTTCCCTGATGTCGGTTTTGTGCTATTTTGTATTCCTGTTGTAATTCTGTATTCTGGTTTATTTACTGTGTGTCCCCGACTTACTTGTTTATTGTTTAGACTATGACTCCCCTGCATCTTAGTTAGAGTATGGAATGTTGCCCAGTTGTGAGCCGCCATTGTAGGACGGTTGTGCAAGTAGACTGGGAAAGAGGTTCAGGGTCAGCTTAGGGCTCACTCTTCCCTGCCCTATGCAAAGTATTCATGACTACATTCAATACTTATTTTACCAGCTGTATATTTATAAATAATTACTAGAATAGACATGTCAGGAGAGTTGACAGCATCTCTCTAATCCATAATCTACAACGATTGTTGAAAATATACAGAAAAGTACAGTAGTCGGCACAGGATCATTAATGATAACTTTTTTCTAGTCTTAACAGGAAAATAAAAGGTAAGACCCGATAACAGATACTGCATAAACAAGACAAGTATGTGCGGTGTAGACATAGCTTCTATGCATTATGGAAAGTTTTGTCATCATTATCCGGAAAGTCTTGGTTGCTCATAGCATAATAAACCATTTTACATTACCTTGGAAATGTATAGTTGTTATCATTTATGATCCCTGTATCCTGCCTGTTTTACTAGGCCAAAATTAATTATACCTACTTGGAATTGCCTGAGCTTGTTGTTGAATGAAGGGAAGTACATCAATTCTTGGCTAAAAGACTATCTTTCGATTAAGATTCAGGGAAAAGACTTTTGTATATTTCAGTTTAGCGGTGCACTTTATTTGCTCTGTTGTAAAAATTTTTTGTTTTTTGTCAAGCTTGCTATTGATTTTTTATTTATTTATTTATTTTAAATGTAAGCAGAGAATACATGTTATGTTTAGGCTGCATTCACATCACGATTTCTCCATCCGACCTGAGTACACGATTTTTATAAATTGAAATCGTATGAAATCGTATATAAAGTCGGATCCATTGACCTCCATTAAAAAATCGGATCCATTACACACATCCGATTTGATCCGCATCCGATTTCACACGATTTTTGTTCGGGACTGAAATCGGGGTTGACCACGATTTCAGACCTCAACAAAAATCGTGTGATATCGGATGCGGATCAAATCGGATGTGTGTAATGGATCCGATTTTTTAATGGAGGTCAATGGATCCGACTTTATATACGATTTCATACGAAATTGTGATGTGAATGCAGCCTAACACACCCTGTAAAGTAGTGTTTCCCAACCAGCGTGCCTCCACCTGCTGCCAGACGAAAACTTCACAACTTTGGCTGTCTGGGCATGCTTGGAGTTGTAGTTTTGCAACAGATGGAGGCACACTGTTTGGGAAACCCTGCTGTAATGTATAAGGTCTACCTTTAGGTCACTTACTTAATTTAAAACAACACTAAATATTCACAAAAATTCTTCCCATAAACTTTACACTTATCCATTTCATAGTGTAATAAAATGTAAGAAATATAAGGGGGGGGGGGGGAGATATTCAAAAACTACTGTAATTTCTGTTCCAGCGATATTAATCACACTTTTTTTCTCCTCACATTTTCAAAGATCTCTTGTGCTGCTTTGAAAATATGAAAATATAAATTTTCTTGCCACTTTTGCTTTCATTTTCATGCCAAAATTGGAGAGTTTGTTGTGCAAAAAATCTTTTTCCGCCATATTTAATTTGTTTTGCCAAAATTCCCAAGTTTACCACCAAAATTTGCAATGTTGGTGCCAAAATTCCCGATTTTGGCACCAAATTGTAAATCACGGAAAATTCTGGCAGACGCATCTCGCCTAATATTCCATGTTCACTAATGCCCATACAAGTGATAACTGTATGAATATAACATATCCAGAGGTTAAATGTGAGTACAGGTGTAGTGACTATGAAACAAAATAATAATATATTTTTTATTAACATTTGCCAATAATTAGTATATATATTTTAATAATTGATTAAATAACACCTTTTTCGCCCTCCCCAAAAAAAAAAACATTTTTTTTTTACACTAGCAAAGAGCTGACATTTTTTGGATTACAAATGGACTCATTGCTTTGAAAATATCATGTAAAACATTACATTTACATAACCACGCACACTTTTGAAAAACTGGCGTGACTAGTGTAAACCTTGGTTCATTCTCATTGAAGAGTTTTGTCTATGACCCACTATATGTGTGCCTGTGTGGCTGTAGAGGTGGCCATACACCTTTCCAAACTGTTAGGCAAATGCAATTCCCCCCTACATTTACACACTCAGCTTGGCTATCTCCCTCTATTGGCATCACTAGGCTTTACTATGGCCTGCCTCTATATCTTCTCTTATTACAGTTTTGTGGGGATGAAGATTCTTTTGCTTCTTAGGACCTCATTTACAGGAACCCCACTTCTTTAACCATTCTACTATCTACTGTGTCCAGACCACTGGTTTCTAGACTGTGTCAGCCTAACCTATGATCTAGGCCCAATATCTAGGCCACACTTCAGGCCTACCTATCTGGGCCACTCTACAGACCTGTATGGCAACTGAAGTCAGTAACATCAACCTACTGGGATAAAGACAAGTGTTTCCTCCTCAGTTTCCCCTAAAAGGACCTAACTGTAGCCTCCCGCATGTTTGAGCACTCCATTGTTTGCTCATACAGGTTCCCTGTACTGGGCTGACTTTATCCCCAGCAGGTTCCAAAGGTTTAAATACTCCCATAATGACAAGGCAAGCCACCCTCCTCCATACCTAGACGTACCTAACCACAGAATAGTAGTAGTGGTCACAGACTTTTTACAAGCCAATGTCTGCTCTAAAAAAAACTTGTCCCTTCTTCTCCCTCACAGATCCACTCTACACAATTTATTGGTGATGCAGATTTTTCCAACTTCCAGCCACAAGGGCCTCAGGAACCTTAAAGGGGTACTCTGGTGGAAAACAAATGTTTTCAAATCAACTAGTGCCAGAAAGTGATACAGATTTGTAGATTAGTTTTATTAAAAATATTAATCTTTCCAGTACTTATCAGCTTCTGTATGTGCTAGAGGAAGTTGAGTTGTTCTTTTCAGTCTGACTACAGTGCTCTCTGCTGACACCTCTGTTCGTGTCAAGAACTGTTCAGAGAAGGAGCAACTCCCCATAGCAAACCTCTTCTGCTCTGGACAGTTCCTGACACAGACAGAGGTGGCAGCTAAGAGACTGGAATCAGACTGGAAAGAACTACACAACTTTCTCTAGAGAATACAGCAATGGATAGGTACTAGAAGGCTAAATATTTTTATATAGATATAATTTACAAATATGTTAAACTTTATGGCTCCAGTTGATCTGAAAACTTTTTTTTTTTCCACCGGAGTACCTCTTCTGACACTTCTGCATAAACATATGCTTCTGCTGAGTATCCCAGCCTTATGCCTGATCTCCCACTACACAGACCAACAGCACTTCCCACTTTCACCTGACAAGGATTGGCCACAAGCTCCCGGATTGGGACCAAACCGTAGTATTTTAACACCTCTCTAAGGCTTCTCCCAGCATGGTAATTCACCTTCACCATACACATCCTTCTACCATTGCTACGCTCTTCTAGAGCCAATGCCAATACTTGCACCACTCTCAGAAACCACAGAAATCCAACATGGCAGTGCCATTAGGTATTGCAGCCCGTCATCCTGTTGTTCCTACAATTAAACAAAAAAGAGTAAACAAGTAGGAAACTATTTACAAAGGATACAGTCCTCCTTTAGGACCTGAACTAGGCATGACATAGGGTATATATTTTACATACATTACTCATTTCAGTTTTATTGTGGCCCTTGGAAGTAATATAATCTAAATGGGTGAATCAGTCATCAGTGTCACCTGCACGGGCGGCGCTCCAGGAGGACGCTAGGATCACTGCTGCAGCTTCCCCAAACCTTAACCTCCGCCCATGCATCAAGCCTGTCGCCCGAATAAGAAGCAATGGACAAACAGGACCACCGATCGGGGATAGGTAAGTATCATTATAATCAGTGTCACCCTCACTATACGCCTATACTAACAGGTTAGTGCGGGTGACACTGATGACCGATTCCCTTTAAATGTAAGCCGATATCAGAAAAGGTTATGTATACCTGCTGGAATGTAGTCTACTAGTGACTATTTTTATTTCATTTTTAAGTTTATAAATTTTTTGTGCAGGACTCAAAAGCGCAGGCTCCTGTATATGCTCAAAAATGGACCAAATGTAGTCATTAGGGGACTGCGTTCAGTCCATTGAAATCAATGGCCCCCAGAAGGGACAGACTGAGCGATCTGACACTCCAGATACGGTTCGAGAGCCCGGCCACAGAAAGGGCCCAGGCCATGTCGGGCCCAGGCCATGTGACACAGAGAAAGAGGCCCAATGCTGCAGACTCTGTCACCCGCCTGCAGCATTCCACACACCACTGTATATCACCAAACCACAATACACACAGGGCCCCCTCCCCCCCCATGCAGGGCCCCCACTCTCCTGGATGAGGAAGAGAGCAGGCAGAGAAGAAAGCAGAAAGCCGTCTGAGAGGAAGATCTGCACAAGGCTGCTTAAATGGTGTGGGGCTCCTGGAGTTTCTCCCTAAAATGTAATTTCTTTTAATATATATGATGAATTCATGTATGTACAGTATGTAAATATATGTATGTGAACATATGTATAATCCAGGGGTGTATGCAAGAGAGTGGCTTCACAGTTTGAACGCCCCTTGAGCCCCTGTCAACTGCATGGACATCCTCAGGATGCTCATACAGTTAAATACTATACTTTAAGCATGTCCTAATGTGATTAGTTAAAAGTGCCGCTCATTTTCTAGGCCTGCAGCTGATATCTACCACTATATGGTTACTGTATGGGAATGGTCTATTGGTCTGTGTACAGGGTTTATTTTATTTTTTTGGAGTAACAGTATAGTGATGTGTGGTCATGGCGCAGTGGAAACATTTTTTATAACCCCACCAAGTGGCCAGGTAAGGAATCACACAGGGGGGCCCTTACTTTATTTGGTCCTGGAGCCCTGAGCATTATCAGTCTGCCCCTGACCTCCAACACTGGGCATGCCATGGTTACATAGTTAGTACGGTTGAAAAAAGACATACGTCCATCAAGTTCAACCAGGGAATTGAAGAGTAGGGGTGTGGCACGTTATTGGGGAAGGGATGGGATTTTATATTTCTTCATAAGCATTAATGTTATTTTGTTCCAGGAATGTATCTAATCCTGTTTTAAAGCTGTTAATTGTTCCTGCTGTGACCAGTTCCTGAGGTAGGCCATTCCATAAATTCACAGTCCTCACGGTAAAGAAGGCGTGTCGCCCCTTTAGACTAAACCTTTTCTTCTCCAGATGGAGGGAGTGCCCCCTCGTCCTTTGGGGGGGGGGGGGGGGGGGGTTTAACCTGGAACAGTTTTTCTCCATATTTTTTGTATGGGCCATTTATATACTTACATACGTTTATCATATCCCCCCTTAAACGTCTCTTCTCAAGACTAAACAATTGTAACTCCTTTAATCGCTCCTCATAGCTAAGATGATCCATGCCCCATATTAGTTTAGTCGCGCGTCTCTGCACCCTTTCCAGCTCCACAGTGTCCCTTTTATGGACTGGTGCCCAAAACTGAACAGCATATTCCAGGTGAGGCTGTACCAATGCTTTATAAAGGGGGAGTATGTATGTATTTTATACATGACAATATCCTGCTGGCCTTGGAAGCAGCAGCCTGACATTGCATGCTATTCTGTAGTCTGTGATCTACAAGTACACCCAGATCCTTCTCTACCAGTGTAATCCCCCCTAAGACATACGATGCATGCAGGTTATTAGTACCCAGATGCATAACTTTACATTTATCCACATTGAACCTCATTTGGTGTATGATAGCATACAGTTCTACAGCTATGCTGATGTATACCCTGAACATCTACTTTATAAATATAAGAGTAGCCTTAGCTGCTGCTACAAAACACACAATGATGAATAGTGGGGCCAGAGATAAAGGAAGTTCATCAAGGTCTCCAATCCGAGAACTGTCAGTTCTCCCAAAATTAATGCAGATTTGTGTCCCTCCAGCCCAGGAAACAACTGCTAGAAAGTGACCTCCAGTCAAATGAGGAGACTGCCAGTCTAAGCTGCAAAAAGAATCAAGAGAACATCCTGTCCCTGCTGCATGAGAACAAGACACTACACCAGGTAGAGGACAACCTAAAAGCAGACATGTTGATGTCTACTCTACAAAATATCAGTTGCTTAAATGCCTTATACTAGCCCTGTTGGTCTCCCTGTGAGCCTTTGCAGCTTTTGCAATATTTTTCGTGATGCTGTGTGCAACAGGAATAGTTGAATGTCTTTGCAGCCAGTGGTATCTGGTAACTATAAAAGCAAGTACACTAAGCGCTGTCTGAGCTAGTGATTGTGTGCCTGTATACAAGAGTGTGAAGTATACAAGTGAGTGTAAATAAAAAAAGTGAGAGGGATTTAAAAATTAAGGGACTTTAAATTCAGGGAGTTAAATTGAAATATTTGATTGTTTTTTTTTTTGTGTTAATTTTTGTAATCCCCATATCTAGTATGGCTTCCATGTTGGAAAAGGCAGTCCAGTGGGTATCTTGCACAATGTATGCAATCCTTGAACAGCAGTTTGAGGGTGCATATTGTTGTGTGTGATGTATGCAAGTTGTTCATTTGGAAGCCCAGATCCTTGATCTAGAGGAGCAACTGGCTCACTGAGCTAGTACTCTCTGGGGTAGAGGTGGGGGAGGATAGTCAGGCAGTTAGCAGGGTTACAGGTAGAAAACGGGGGAGGGGAAAAGTGTAAGGGAGGCTAGTCCTGATCTGGCACACCCCAACAGGTTTTGCCGGTTGGCAGATGAGAGGGATGCCATTTCAGAGCTAGCAGTACAGGGGGGGGGGGTGTCTGCTCCAGTAAGGAGGGAGGAGTGCAGGGCAGGCAAGACAGGTACTGGTAGTGGGGGACTCAATTATTAGGGGGACAGACAGAGCAATCTGTCACAAAGACCGGGATTGCCGAACAGTGTGTTGTCTTCCTGGCGCACAAGTTCGGCATGGTGGATCGGGTTAATAGGTTGCTGGGTGGAGCTCGAGAGGACCCAGCACTCCTGGTACATATTGGCACCAAGCACAAAGTAAGAGGTAGATGAAGTGTCCTTAAAAATGATTTTAGGGACTTAGGCCACAAGCTAAAGGCAAGGACCTCCAATGTAATATTTTTTTAAATATTACCTGTACCATGAGCCAAACCAGAGAGACAGCGGGAGATTAGGGAGGTAAACAAGTGGCTCAGAAGCTGGTGTAGGAAGGAGGGGTTTGGGTTCATGGAGAACTGGGCCGACTTCGCTGTCGGATACAGGCTCTACCTCAATGGGAAGGGTGCAACTGTGCTTGAGGAGAAGATAGCTAGAAGGGTGGAGGAGTGTTTAAACTAGGGAATGGGGGGGGGGGGGGGGGAGAGAACCTACAACATAGAGAGGGAAGATAGTGTAGATAGAGAGGGGGGACTTATTAATGTACCTGGGGGTGGAGCAGAAGGAGGGATTAGAATAGTTAATAGGCATCATAGGAAGAAAAAACATACACCTTTAAATTGCATATTGACTAATGCCAGAAGTCTGACCAATAAAACAGAGGAACTGGAGTGGTTGATGTCTGAGGAGGATTATGACATAGTGGGTAAAACAGAGACTTGGTTGGACGATAGCTGTGACTGGGCGGTCAACATACAGGGTTATAGTCTCGTCAGGAAGGATCGGACAAAACAGAAAAGGGGGAGGAGTTTGTCTTTATGTGAAATCGAGTCTGAAGGCCGCACTGCGGGAGGGTATACGGGAGGAAAACGATAATGTGGCGTCATTATGGGTAGAAATATATGGAGATAAAAATAAAAAAATTCTGATAGGGGTTTACTATAAGCCACCAAACATAATGGTAGAGGCAAAAGATCAATTACTGAGGCAAATAAACAAGGCGGCAAATAAGAAAGACGTGATAATAATGTGCAAATATAAGGGCACCTAGGAAATAATGATCATAATATAATACATTATAACTTGTTCTTAAATAAGGGAACCTTGCAAGGGGCCACAAAAACAGTGAACTTTAGGAAGGCAAAGTTTGATCAACTCAGAGAAGCCCTTAACCCCTTAAGGACTCAGGGTTTTTCCGTTTTTGCACTTTCGTTTTTTCCTCCTTACCTTTTAAAAATCATAAACCTTTCAATTTTCCACCTAAAAATCCATATTATGGCTTATTTTTTGCATCGCCAATTCTACTTTGCAGTGACATTAGTCATTTTACCCAAAAATGCACAGCGAAACGGAAAAAAAATTCATTGTGAGACGCCATTTTGTAACTTTTGGGGGCTTCCGTTTCTACGCAGTGCATATTTCGGTAAAAATTACACCTTATCATTATTCTGTAGGTCCATACGGTTAAAATGATACCCTACTTATATAGGTTTGATTTTGTCGCACTTCTGGAAAAAATCATAACTACATGCAGGAAAATTTATACGTTTAAAATGTCATCTTCTGACCCCTATAACTTTATTTTTCCACGTACAGGGCGGTATGAGGACTAATTTTTTGCACTGTGATCTGAAGTTTTTATCAGTATGATTTTTGTTTTGATCAGACTTTTTGATCACTTTTTATTCATTTTTTAATGGTATAAAAAGTGACCAAAATACGTTTTTTTGGACTTTGGAATTTTTTTTGCGCGTACGCCATTGTCCGTACGGTTTAATTAATTATATATTTTTATAGTTCGGACATTTACGCACGCGGCGATACCACATATGTTTATTTTTTATTTTTTTTACACTGTTTTATTTTTTTTATGGGAAAAGGGGGGTGATTCAAACTTTTATTAGGGAAGGGGTTAAATGACCTTTATTAACACTTTTTTTTTTTACATTTTTTTTGCAGTGTTATAGCTCCCATAGGGACCTATAACACTGCACACACTGATCTCCTATGCTGATCACTGGCGTGTATTAACACGCCTGTGATCAGCATTATCGCCGCTTGACTGGATCTCAGGCACGGAGCAGTCATTCGTCGATCGGACACCGGGGGGGCAGGTAAGAGCCCTCCCGGTGTCCGGTCAGCTGTTCGCGACGCCACGATTTCACCGCGGCGGTCCTGAACAGCCCGACTGAGCAGCCGGGTCACTTTCAGTTTCACTTTAGAAGCGGCAGTCAGCTTTGACCGCCGCTTCTAAAGGGTTAATACCGCACATCGCCGCAATCGGCGATGTGTGGTATTAGCCGCGGTTCCCGGCCGTTGATGAGCGCCGGGACCGACGCGATATGATGCGGGATCGCTGCGCAATCCCACTTCATATCGCGGGAGCCGGCGCAGGACGTAAATATACGTCCTGCGTCGTTAAGGGGTTAACAATATAAAATGGGATAATGTCCTGAAAAACTAGAATACTGACACTAAATGGGAGACTTTTAAAAATATCTTAAATTCTCACTGTAAGATGTATATACCTTATGGGAATAAAAGGGTCAGAAATAAAATAAAAGAAAATCAATATGGATGAACAAAAATGTTAAGGGGGCAATAAATGACAGAAATAAAGCATTTAAACTACTAAAACAGGACGGCAGTGAAGAAGCATTAAAAAGCTATGGAGAAAAATGTAAAATATGTAAAAAAATAAAAAAAAACTGATAAAAGCCGCAAAAATAAAGACAGAAAGACTCATTGCCAAAGAGAGTAAAACTAACCCCAAAATGTTCTTTAACTACATAAATAGCAAAAAGGTTAAAAATGAAAGTGTTGGCCCTTTAAAAAATGATGATGAGGAAATTATAAATGGGGATGAGGAAAACGCTAATATATTAAACAAATTCTTCTCCACTGTATTCACCGAGGAAAATGAAATGCAAGGTGAAATAAGGTAAACTCCCCAGTACAGGTCACCTGTCTAACCCAGGAAGAAGTACAGTGCCGCCTACAAAAAAATCTAAATAAACAAATAACCAGGTCCAGATGGCATTTACCCCCATGTTCTAAAGGAATTAAGTTATGTAATAGACAGACCCCTATTTTTAATATTCAGGGACTCTATAGTAACAGGGACTGTTCCCCAGTACTGGCGCATGGCAAATGTGGTGCCAATTTATAAAAAGGGGTCAAAAGGGGACCCCGGGAATTATATTTTATCTTGATAAAAATAAATGTATGACTCCATTTCACCATGGCTTTATGAGGGATCTGCTTTTATGAGGAGGTGAACTCCAGACTGGACGAGGGGCAATCACTGGATGTCGTATATCTGGATTTTTCCAAAGCATTTGATACGGTGCCACATAAAAGGTTAATGCATAAAATGAGAAGGATTGGTCTGGGGGAAAATGTGTGTAAGAGGGTAAGAAACTGGCTCAATGATAGGAAACAGAGGGTGGTTATTAATGGTACTTATTCTGATTGGGTGACTGTTACTAGTGGGGTACCACAGGGGTCAGTCTTGGGTCCTATTCTATTTAATATATTCATTAATGACCCTGTAGTGGGGTTGAATAGTAAAGTAGAAATCTTTGCAGATGATATTAAACTCTGTAAAGCGGTAAACACTATAGAGGACAGTGCACTGTTACAAATGGATCTGGATAGGTTGGAGGTTTGGGCTGAGAAGTGGCAGATGAGGTTCAACACTGATAAATGTAAGGTAATGCACATGGGGAAAAAAAATCCAGGCTGGGATTATGTATTAAATGGGCAAACACTTGGGACGACGTGGAAAAGGACTTAGGAGTCTTAGTTAATAGTAAATTTAGCTGTAGTGACCAGTGTCGGGCAGCTGCTGCCAAGGCAAATAAAATCATGGGGTGCATCAATAGGGGCATAGATGCCCACGACAAGGAAATAATTCTACCACTGTACAAATCACTAGTCAGACCACACATGGAATAATGTGTACAGTACTGGGCACCAGTGTACAAGAAAGATATAGTGAAGCTGGAGAGGGTTCAAAGACGGGCAACCAGAGTAATACGGGGAATGGGAGGACTACTGTATCCAGAAAGATTATCAGAATTAGGGTTATTTAGTTTAGAAAAAAGAAGGCTTAGGGGAGACCAAATAACTATTTATAAATATATCAGGGTACAGTACAGAGATCTCTCCCATGATCTATTTATACCCAGGACATTACCTATAACAAGGGGGCATCCTCTACGTCTTGAGGAAAGAAGGTTTCTACACCAGCACAGACGGGGGTTCTTTACTGTAAGAGCAGTGAGACTATCGAACTCTCTGCCTGAGGAGGTGGTCATGGGGAACTCTGTAAAAGAATTTAAAAAGGAGTCTGGATGCATTTTTGGAGAATAAAAACATTACAGGTTATGGATTCTAGATTTATATGGACAGAACGTTGATCCAGGGATTTATTATGATGCCATATTTGGAGTCGGGAAGGAATTTTTTACCTCTAGTATGAGTTTTTTTTTTTGCATTCCTCTGGATCAACTCAGTAGGGACTCATTAGGGTTATAGGTTGAACTTGATGGACTCTGGTCTTTTTTCGACCTTATACACTATGTTACCATGTTACAGACATTGATGTAACTTGAGAACAGGTTTTTAAGTTAACTAAAATTGGTTACAGTTCCCTTTAAAGGGGAACTCCATTTATTATCCCCTAACCACATGATAAGGGATAAGTGTTTGATCGCAGGGGACCGACCGTGATCTCCTGGCCAGCACCTCGTCTTTCCTCATGCAGGGTATAACCTCCACTTTCCAAGCATTTGGATGATCCAGAAGAGGATTGGGAGAATGTCATATAGTCAGATGTAACCAAAGTAGAACATTTTGGTAAAAACTCAACTCATCATGTTTGGAGGAGAAAGAATGCCATACCTACTGTGAATCACGGAGGTGGAAACATCATGCTTTGGGGCTGTTTTTCTGCTAAGGGACCAGGACGACTGATCCGTGTAAAAGAAAGAATGCAAGTGCCCACAGGTCAGCCCACCACAGCGAGACCCAGGAGGGCACATGAATATCTGGTAATATAATTCTATACATACTCTACAGTGTTCTATTTGTTCATATCGGACATTATTCTGGACATTCATCATATCCTTGCACATATCTACTTTGCTGGACGTTTCCCTGTCACATACCGGATTATCAGTCAAACCAGACTGCCGGATTAACAGTCACATTGCAGTAATATTTTTATTTCTATTTAGTAATATTCTATTATGTCTCATGATCTATTTAGGTAATTATTCCCCCCACAAGGGCCCTGTGAGGGGAATTTCTTTGCATCAAATGTTGGTGTATATTGTTTAATAATAAATTCATTCTTTTTTTTTTTATATTTGAAGCACGGTCTCAGCCATCCAATTAATTACCAAATTTGATACATAATTACTACTGTCCTTGAGGTGTAGGCTACTTTCTTTTCTGTTTTTCAAATAGTGCTTTAGAATACAGGTTCATATTGTCTTGGCTACTCTAAAGGGGTACTCATCAGCTGCTGTATGCTCCACAGGAAGTTCTTTTCTTTTTGAATTTCCTTTCTGTCTGACCACAGTGCTCTCTGCTGACACTTCTGTACATTTTAGGAACTGTCCAGAGCAGGAGATATTTGCTCCTGCTCTATACAGTTCCTGACATGGACAGAGGTATCAGCAGAGAGCACTGTGGTCAGACAGAAAATAAATTCAAAAAGAAAATAACTTACTGTGGAGCATACAGCAGCTCATAAGTACTGGAAGGATTAAGATTTTTAAATAGAAGTAATTTACAAATCTGTTTAACTTTCTGGCAACAGTTGATAAAAAAAAAATCCACAGGAGTACCCCTTTAACAACAAATCAGCCAATATTTCAGCCTAGGTTTCCAGATGTCCGCGCAAAGCCGATGCGGCCAGATGTTGAAAGGGAGTCGATAAGGAATTATGAAACACCAAAACCACTTTGTGCTTTTGGGTTTGGTTGTTCTTGCCTGTACTATGGCATTTTTGGGCTCACTGGCAGTTTCACAAGAAACCTTGGCATTTCTCTCCAAAAAAAAAAAAAAAAAAAAGAAACACATTAGGGTTCCCCCTATTTTTAAATTCAAAAGGTTTTATTTAAATCAACAAAACAACATACAGCGCATTTGTGGCAAATCAGATAAAATACAAAATACAACAGACCTGTTTGGTCTTGCCAAAGAAAATACAATGCTCTAACAATAACAAAAAAAATTATTAGGCACTTGAAGGCATAGGAAACTAAAGGGATCATTAAGATGTAGCGGCTGCCATCAGAAATTTTGGGGCCCCTTACACAGCTTGTAGTCGGGGCCCCTCCCCCTTCCCTCACTGCGGCACACGCTGGATTTTATCTTAGTATCCGTCTTAGAAACATAAAATAATATGCTATATTATTATTGAATAAAAACCAATATACAAAAGATCAATAACCCCTATATAGAGGTAGATTTGAGCTGTACACAGGTGCTGCAGACCATATAAGTCATTATAGATACACATACTCACAGGGGCGTCTTCTCTGATCAGAGTCATTCATTTTTCTCTTTCTTCTCCATCTGTTCTGGGTCATCATGAAGATTTCTCCTGATCACAACTCGTCTTCACCAAATCTGCCAGACAAACATTTTAGGATTCCCGCTACAGCAAAATCCTCACCTCTATACAAACCCCCTATATGTATTACACTGCCCCATATAGTAGTCCCTTCTGTGCCTGTAGAGTATTAGGCCCCAACATTATCCCCATAGATTATAATGCCCCCTCACATTATCCCCATAGATTATAATGCCCCCTCACATGGCCCCCATATATATATATATATATATATATATATATATATATATATATATATATATATATATATATGCCCCCTCACATGGCCCATATATATATATATATATATATATATATATATATATATATATATATATATATATATATATATATATATATATATATATTAAAGCCCCCTCACATGGCCCCCATATATATATATGTATATATATATTAAAGCCCCCTCACATGGCCCCCATATATATATATGTATATATATATTAATGCCCCCTCACATGGCCCCTATATTATATATATATATATATATATATATATATTATATATATATATATATATATAGTAAATTTGAGTAGCCGTATTAGTCCAGTGATGCAAATCATAAAATGTCCTGTTATGGGAACATAGACTAAATAGATAAGGATGATCCTTATCTATTTAGTCTATGTTCCCATAACAGGACAATTTATGGCCCATCTAAGTGTGAATTCTCCATATCTATTGTCTTAACCCCTGCATATTTGTGAGATGTAACTTTTGCTTGTGAGCTTGTGCTTGTGTCTTCTGCTTGTGAGATTAGAGATAGAGATATTATATATTAGGGGTGTGAATCGCCAAGAATTTGGCGATTCGATTCGAATCGCGATACCAGTGTTGCGATTCGATATATCGCGATATATCGCGATACCGTCTAGGTGACGATACATCGCGATATATCGCCCACCTGGGAGCATTCATAGATCCCAATAGACGCCGCTGTCAGCTTTGACAGCGGCGATCTAGTACTCCGGTGCTGCAAAATAAAATAAAACGCACTTTCTCTTACCTGCCAACGAGCCCGCGGAGCTCCGGTACAGGTGTTGGGTCCCCGGGCTGTATTCTTCTTACTTCCTGTTAGTCCGGCACGTCACATGGAGCTTCAGCCTATCACCAGCGGAGGCGGGACATCGCTGCGGCTGGTGATAGGCTGAAGCTCCATGTGACGTGCCGGACTAACAGGAAGTAAGAAGAATACAGCCCGGGGACCCAACACCTGTACCGGAGCTCCGCGGGCTCGTTGGCAGGTAAGATAAAGTGCGTTTTATTAAAAATTCCACATCCCTAAAAGAATCGATTCAAAAATATTTTGAATCGATTCTGTATCGGCAAATGAAAAATCGCGATTATCGCGAGAATCGATTTTTTCTTACATCCCTAATATATATATATATATATATATATATATATATATATATATATATATATATATATATTTATTGTGACGATCCGTCTTGGGGATTAGCTCTGGGATCGTCCTGGACCACGCTACAGGATGCGTTTCTTCTCAATAAACCAGCAAACAAACGCTTATAATGCAAATCTGGCACCTTGCCAGTTTTATTAGACAGGTTGCAGGGAAAGAAATAAACAAAAAGCAGGAACAAAACAAAATCCTAGACCGTCTGGTCACTGACTAAACAGATCAGCTTGTCCTGACTAACAACCGCTGAGCTTCCCTCAGCCGGTTAAACATATGTCCCCTGCAACCTTCTACTCACAATGTCACTCTCTTTGAGCCCCTCATAGCTTGGGCTGTGTACTCCTCAGCAGGCTCTGTCTCTTCCCTACAGCCCACATGCTGTCTCCTAGGAAGAGCCCCCATTAGACTGAGTCTCCATCTCATATACACTTCCCTTCCTTCCTGCCTCATTACTTAAGAAGCAGGTGAGAGCTTCTGCAGGGTGAGCCAAGGAAATACACCTTTTCCTTGCCACACTGCCACATATCCCCCCCCCCCCCCTTTGCTCAGACCACCGGGAAGGAGCACATGTATTTGAAAGGCAGAAACCATCTGCCTTTCCTTTCTCTTGGACAACTTTTGTCCCACAGTCTCTGAAGTCCTTGACTTTTTTCTTCCGGACTTTTACCAGCCACCAATTGCAAGTCTCTCGGTCACACCTCTCCAGTACCAGATTCTTCACCCTGGTGTGGGCAGGGTTCTTGAAATTAAGGAGTGAGAGGACCGATGCTTCTAACCTTTGTCTTCTTGCTTGCTGGACCTCTGCCTCTACTTTAAAGAATCTTTCGGCCTCAGTGGCTTCACCAACCACTGTCTTGTTCTCTGTACCGTCAGAGGACCTCTGACACGGGTCCATCTCAGTTTTAACTTTAGAGAACTTCCCACCTGGTTTCACCTCAGTCTTGTCTTCAGTGGATTTCTCACATGGTTTCACCTCATCCCATCCAGCTTTCTCTTCTGGGGCACCAGCTTCCTCAGGTTTGGCTTCAGAGTCTTTGGCTTCTTCAGATTCTTGTGTAGAATCAGCTTCTACTACTGCAGCTTCTTCAGGCTTACTCTTCTCTTCACCTGTAGCTTCAGTTGTGCCATTCTCTTTACTCACAGCTTTTGAGGTTGACTCTGGTTTAGCTTCTGCTTCAGAGGATTTCTCTGCCTCAGCATTACCTTCAGAATTTTTGGTCTGCTCAGGTTCAGAGGATTTCCCATCTCTCTTCTCCTTAGTCTTCACTTCAGAGGATTTCCCACCAGGTTTCAGCTCAGTCCTAGCTTCAGGAGACTTCTTACAGGACTTCACCTCAATCTTAGCTTTAGAGGACTTTTTGGCATTCAGAGAAAGCATTACTGTATCCTGTAACTTCGGCCCCGGAAGCCTTTCTTGAGCCAATTCCGCCATGTCTTGGTCTCTGCTCTCTTTTAGGACTTCCTGGTCCTCTTCCTTTTTCTCACATTTTCGCAGCTTACACTGGAGCTTAGCGGACTTCATCCTCTCACTGTCAAGTAACTCTGTCAAGTCCCTGACAGTATCTTCCGATGACAGCAATTGTTTCCTCAATTGTTCATTGTCCGCCAGCACAGCCACCTGCTCGTAGAGTTGCGCTCCCAGCAAAACCAAGGCAGCTACGTGGGACCTTCTGCACGTTTTGTTCTGCGCTTCCAGGCTCTCTTAAGATCTTCATGTCATCTTCCAGCTTTATATATCTCAGCTGCTCACTCTTGAGTTGTGCGGAGATCACCTTCTCACTGTCCAGCAACTGTTTCTTGGACTTCACTAACTCATTGATAGATTTTCCACTCTCACCAATCTGTTGAGATAGATCTGAGATCTCCTGTTGCAAGTTCTCAACTTGTTCCAGGGCCTCCTCATACTGCTCACGGAGCAAGACATTGTCATGACGAGCAGATTGAAGAGCATGTGCAAGGGCATTCTTCACCTTGACTTCCTCCTCAAGTTGTCTCTTAGCTTTAGAGACACTCTGGCAAGAGCTTCAGCTTCCATCTTCATTTCATTCTTCTCTTTTTCTATTTTTTTCATGGCTACCAGGCTAGCCTTGTGATCACTCTGCAGAGCCTGATATGCACCATGTAGAAGACTCACTTCTTCTTCCTGGAATGACATCCGCTTGGCCAGACTCTGCACTTCACTCTCCTTGCTGGTCACAAGACCCTGGGAGCGGGACAGTTCATCCTGCAGAGCCACAAACTCACTTCTGTGATGCTCCATGACTTTTTCCAGCTGAAGCCTCACTTCTTGCTCTTTTTTAAAGTCAGCAAGTGATTTGTCCCTCTCCTCTGTCAAGCGATGTACCTCTTTTTCTTTCTCCAACAACTTCACAGAAACCATCTGCAGGGTTTCTTCCAGATTCTGGATCTGCTCCAGTTTTTTTCCAAGGCCAGCTCGTCTTTTCCGAGACCTTTTACTGACAGCGGTCTCCTCACTCTCGCTGTTAGACCTTGAGACATCCTCTGGTCCTCTGTCAGACACTCGACCCAGCTCTTCTCCATCTCTAGATGAAGTCTCCCCCTTTTCCGGGGTTGCGGCCACTTGTGCCTCATTATTATCATCCACAACAGGTGCCACTGACACCTGGCACTCTTCCTCGCCCACCACGTTGGCAACTCTGGAGACTCTCGCTAAACACTCCCGTCGGACTGGCAATCCCTTGGCGGTAAGTTTGTTGCCCCTAGCAACAACTTCAATGGCTCTTGGCACCAGCGAGTCAGGGAGATTCCTGATCAGTTCCTCTGAACTGTCTCTCGGCTTCTTGGCAGACTTTTCTTTTGTCTTGTCACAGTCTCCTTCACTTAGGACTCTGTCTGTGACTGTAAGTGCAGCCCCCAGCTCCACTGGTACTCTTTTCTGGAGTTTTGGTTTTTCCACAGCCATCTCTGGAGCTTCTATTCCAGTCACCACTTTAACTTGACTCGCAGACTGTTCTTCAGCTCCCCTAGTGGTCTGGCACACTCCCACCTGACATATACCTAGGGTCTGCTGACACTCCCTGTCCTCAGCTGAGTTACTGTCCCCTGCTATGTGGTGAAAACCAAGTGTTGTGAGCCTATCAGGTGTTCCTGCTCTAGTCACCTGACTATCTTCCCACAACTGCTGAAAAAACGGAAAATCCTTCGCCAGCACTACTTCATACTCTAAGGTAGGCTCTATTGCAACCTTGTGACTTATGGTACCATAGGGAGTAGAAATACACACATTAACTGTTTTATAACCCCAATTACCGGCTTGTATAGACACTATAGCGGGGTCCGGCTTTCTGCAGCTGGTCTTTACCAGACTTATTATACATTTTGGATCTAACAAAACAGTCATCTTTTTACCTTCTATTTCCAGCTCACACAGGTTTTCTTTTGTCCTGCGAGAGGTGGGAATAGAACTCTTTACATCAGAACACATTAACATAAGTGTTTCAAGAAAAACATTATCAGCCTGCATGGGTTCACAATATACAGCACCATTCACACAGTCCAGTAGAGACCCCCCAGTCCTCACTCCTTCCGGAACCTTTGTGTGCGAACTCTCCGGTGCACTCTCAGCATCCCACAGCTGCCAGAAATACGGAAAGTCTCTGCCCAGTACAATTTCCACTGTAAGTTCGGCACATACCTCCATCATATGGCTTACTGTCCCAAAACATGTATCAAAGGTAATTTGAACAGTCTTACCGGGCTCCGGGCGGGACTTCACAAATGGAATTATTTCTGGCATAATCCGAGATACAGTCTGGCAACAATCCAAGTCCACCCACAGTGGGATTCCGCCCACCGACAACTCACGGGACCTCGGCTTCTTCTTGGCGTCCATCGGTTGTGGCCCACGTCGGTTGCTCCCAGCAACAGCCTTTTGAGGTTGTCCCATTTTCTTGAAAAAAAATTCTTGATCCGTTGCCCCTAGCAACGCTCCTCCACAGACACCAAACTGTGCTTGAACTCCTCTGCTGGGCTCCTCCGACTTGCAATCTTGCAGGGGATTGCTCCTAGCAACAGCTCCTCTCCAACTCGCTTGTGGGTTGCCCTTAGCAACGGCGTGCCCGCATCCTCCACCAAAATGTGACGATCCGTCTTGGGGATTAGCTCTGGGATCGTCCTGGACCACGCTACAGGATGCGTTTCTTCTCAATAAACCAGCAAACAAACGCTTATAATGCAAATCTGGCACCTTGCCAGTTTTATTAGACAGGTTGCAGGGAAAGAAATAAACAAAAAGCAGGAACAAAACAAAATCCTAGACCGTCTGGTCACTGACTAAACAGATCAGCTTGTCCTGACTAACAACCGCTGAGCTTCCCTCAGCCGGTTAAACATATGTCCCCTGCAACCTTCTACTCACAATGTCACTCTCTTTGAGCCCCTCATAGCTCGGGCTGTGTACTCCTCAGCAGGCTCTGTCTCTTCCCTACAGCCCACATGCTGTCTCCTAGGAAGAGCCCCCATTAGACTGAGTCTCCATCTCATATACACTTCCCTTCCTTCCTGCCTCATTACTTAAGAAGCAGGTGAGAGCTTCTGCAGGGTGAGCCAAGGAAATACACCCTTTCCTTGCCACACTGCCACAATATATATATTAATGCCCCCTCACATGGCCCATATATATATATATATATATATATGTATATGTATATATATATATATTAATGCCCCCCCATATATATATATATATATATATATATATATATATATATATGCTAATGCCCCCTCACATGGCCCCCATATATATATATATATATATATATATATATATATATATACAGGTGTCCCGAATCCACGAGCGCAAACCCCCCCCCCCCTTCACCTGCTGGCCCAGTCGCAGGGGGAACGATGGGGCCCGCAGGTGAAGGGTCGGGTTATGCACATGCAGGGACCGTGCCAGCACCGGTCCCAACATGTTGCAGCCCTAGGGCCCCGGGCCCTCTGGGTGCCCGGGCCCCTGACTGGGGTACTGGCTGTAACCCCCTGATGGCGGCCCTGTCTCCAGCTCAGTCTAGGTTCTGGGCTGGTGATTTACCTGTTGCTATTACCATGTCTGTTTGTGCATACATGCTGCTATGAAGTCTGTTGCTATGCAATACACTTTGTCTGCTTGTGCAATAATGCCGCTATGATGTTTGTACAATATAATTCCTAGTCTGCTTTAGCATGCACCATGTATTTTTCTTGTATCATTATCTGAGTTTTTAGCCATAGTTATATAAGATGTTCATAGTCTGTTACACTTGTCTGTTTTAGGATGTATGTCTCTTCTGCTTGGTTTGTGCTCACAAGGTGGAATCCTGTCCTGTTCCTCCTCTTTGTGGAGTTTGGTTTTGAAATATATCCTGTTTTGTTTCTTGAATAATATCCTGTCTAGTATCCTGACCTGAGTTCCTTTACATTTTAGAGATTGGTTTTCTTGTATCCGTGTTTATGAAGTTTAATGTATTATATTTCTGTTTCCTACTGGGTCAGCATCCTGATCACACGGTGGCGTGTGCCCGCTGGCCAGTAGTCTATTTGGCTTTATTATAATGGCTACTCCTTTTGTGGAGTGGATGCAAGGAGAAAGGGTAAAAACGGCGGTTGGCGGAGGCGCTGCACGTGTAGCGTTAAAGGGGTACTCCGCCCCTAGACATCTTATCCCCTATCCAAAGGATAGGGGATAAGATGTCAGATCGCCAGGGTCCCGCTGCTGAGGACCCCGGGGATCGCTGCTGCAGCACCCAGCTATCATTACTGCGCAGAGCGAGATCGCTCTGCACTTAATGACGGGCAATACAGGGGCCGGAGCATCGTTACGTCACGGCTCCGCCCCTCGTGATGTCACGGCCCGCCCCCGTCAATACAAGTCTATGGGAGGGGGCGTGCCGGTCGTCACGCCCCCTGCCATAGACTTGCATTAAGGGGACGGGCCGTGATGTCATGAGGGGCGGAGCCAAGACGTCACGCTGCTCCGGCCCCTGTATCGCCTGTCATTACGCACAGAGCGAGTAATGATAGCGGGGTGCTGCAGCAGCGATCCTCGGGGTCCTCAGCAGCGGGACCGTGGCGATCTAACATCTTATCCCCTATCCTTTGGATAGGGGATAAGATGCCAGGGGCGGAGTACCCCTTTAAGAAATGAGAATGCAGATCGGCACAGGATATCAATGGATTTTATTTTGGTAGAAATGGACAACGCGTTTCGGCATACTTCTGATGCCTTCCTCAGGTCCAATAAAATGGGTGGGCAAGTAGGCAGGGAGAGTGTTTTTAGGTTCAGTTCAGATCTCACTCTCCCTGTCTCCCCCAGTGGGTCATGACCGTAACACAGTACCAGGGTCAAGATGGATCCGTACTCCTGTTACTATCTTGAGGATTGAGTCCCACAAAAAAAGACAGGGCCGGACAACTCCACTAAATGTGCATCATCTGTCCCCCTGGCTGATGCACACCGTTAACAAGAATCCGAGTGTGTGTTTCACTTTTTAATTCTGCCGCAGAGTGGGGCTAATCACTCCATGGGATATAGGATTACATCACACGCTCAATTCAGACTTCTCCAATCAGGGAGGTTTCTTATCTGCCTCCAATCAGTGTCTTAACCTATGTAAACAAACACCCACGTCATTACTAAGCGCCTTACTAAGTGTTTCTCACCTTATTGTTACATCTATATAAAAGTAATAAGTTAAGTTTTAATATATTTGCAGCACATGTCATTTAGAGGTTTATTTAACCCCTTAAGGACAATGGACGTACTCCTACGCCCCCGTTTCCGAGTCCTTAAGGACCGAGGACGTAGGAGTACGTCCTGTCCTTTCCCGGCCCCCTGCCGCTAGCCGGAGGGGAGCCGGTGCCCGATGCCTGCTGAAATCGTTCAGCAGGCATCGCGGCATATCGCCCAGGGGGGTCATTATGACCCCCCATGTCGGCGATGGCCGCAGATCGCTGGACAATTCAGTCCAGCGATCTGCGGCGATTCCGGGTCAATCGGGTCTCCAGTGACCCGGTGACCCGGAATTACTGGCTGATCGGGGCCGTCGGAGACGGCCCCGAACAGCCAGAGCCTGCAGGAGTGAGGTGGCACTGGTGCCACCTCACGATCGCCCTGATTCGTCGGCCGGATTACCGGCCGACCAATCAGGGCGCCTGCTGCGGGTGTCACTCCCGCACCCCCTCCGCCCCTCTTCCGGAGGACGTGAGCGGGTGCGGGACGTGCACCCCTGGTGCTGGGGACCCCGATCCCCGGCGTTAATGTTGGGATCGGGGCCCCAGGAGCGACGACGGCGGCGGCGGCGGGACTGACCTGTGCGGCGATCAAGCAGCAGCAGGAGGTGAGTGACAGCCTCCTGCTGTTGCTTAGCAACAGCTCCCAGCATGCAATATGGGCATGCTGGGAGCTGTAGTTATGCAACAGGAGGAGGCAGACCACCACAACTCCCAGCATGCACTTATGGGCATGCTGGGACTTATGGTTTTGCAACAGCTGGAGGCACATTCTTTCTATGGAAAAGTGTACCTTCAGCTGTTGTGTAACTACAACTCCCAGCTTGCACAAACAGCTTAAGTGCATGCTGGGAGTTGTAGTGGTGCATCTGCTGGTTGCATAACTACAACTCCCAGCATGCCCGTTGGCTGGCGGTGACTGCTGAGAGTTGTAGTTTTGCAACAGCTGAAGGCACACTGAGTTAAGTAGCAAACCAGTGTGTCTCCAGCTGTTGCATAACTACAATCCCCAGCATCCCCAGCCAAAGTAGTATGCCTCCGGCTGTTGCATAACTACAACACCCAGCATGCCCTTCCGCTGTCCGTACATGCTGGGGGTTGTAGCTTTTGCAACAGCTGAAGGCACACTGGTTGCAAAACACTGAGTTTGTTACCAAACTCGGTGTTTCACAACCAGTGTGCCTCCAGCTGTTGCAAAACTACAACTCCCAGCATGCACTGATAGACCGTACATGCTGGGAGTTGTAGTTTTGCAACAGCTGGATGTTCCACCCCCCCAATGTGAACGTACAGGGTACACTCACATGGGCGGAGGATTACAGTAAGTATCCGGCTGCAAGTTTGAGCTGCAGCAAATTTTCTGCCGCAGCTCAAACTGCCAGCGAGAAACTACTGTGAACCCCCGCCCGTGTGACTGTACCCTAAAAACACTACACTAACACACAATAAAATAAAAAGTAAAAAAACACTACATATACACATACCCCTACAATAAAAATGAAAAACGTCTGGTACGCCACCGTTTCCAAAACGGAGCCTCCAGCTGTTGCAAAACTACAACTCCCAGCATGCACTGATAGACCGTACATGCTGGGAGTTGTAGTTTTGCAACAGCTGGATGTTCCCCCCCCCCCAATGTGAATGTACAGGGTACACTCACATGGGCGGAGGATTACAGTAAGTATCCGGCTGCAAGTTTGAGCTGAGGCAAATTTTCTGCCGCTGCTCAAATTGCCAGCGAGAAACTACTGTGAACCCCCCGCCCGTGCGACTGTACCCTAAAAACACTACACTACACTAACACACAATAAAATATAAAGTAAAAAACACTACATATACACATACCCCTACACAGCCCCCCTCCCCTCCCCAATAAAAATGAAAAACGTCTGGTACGCCACTGTTTCCAAAACGGAGCCTCCAGCTGTTGCAAAACAACTACTCCCAGTATTGCCAGATAGCCGTTGACTGTCCAGGCATGCTGGGACTTTTACAACAGCTGGAGGCACCCTATTTGGGAATCACTGGCGTAGAATACCCCTATGTCCACCCCTATGCAATCCCTAATTTAGGCCTCAAATGCGCATGGCGCTCTCACTTTGGAGCCCTGTCGTATTTCAAGGCAACAGTTGAGGGTCACATATGGGGTATCACCGTACTTGGGAGAAATTGTGTTACAAATTATGGGGGGTATTTTCTGCTATTACCCTTTTTAAAAATCAAAAATTTTGGGGAAACCAACATTTTAGGTAAAAATTTTTTTTTTTTTTTACATATGCAAAAGTTGTGAATCACCTGTGGGGTATTAAGGTTCACATTACCCCTTGTTATGTTCCCCGAGGGGTCTAGTTTCCAAAATGGTATGCCATGTGTTTTTTTTTTTTTGCTGTCCTGGCACCATAGGGGCTTCCTAAATGCGGCATGCCCCCAGAGCAAAATTTGCTTTCAAAAAGCCAAATGTGACTCCTTCTCTTCTGAGACCTGTAGTGCGCCAGCAGAGCACTTCTCACCCCCATATGGGGTGTTTTCTGAATCGGGAGAAATTGGGCTTCAAATTTTGGGGGGTATTTTCTGCTATTATCCTTTTTAAAAATGTAAAAATTTTGGGAAACCAAGCATTTTAGGTAAAAATTTTTTTTTTTTTTAACATATGCAAAAGTCGTAAAACACCTGTAGGGTATTAAGGTTCACTTTACCCCTTTTTACGTTCCCCGAGGGGTTTGGTTTCCAAAATGGTATGCCATGTGTTTTTTTTTTGCGGTTCTGGCACCATAGGGGCTTCCTAAATGCGGCATGCCCCCAGAGCAAAATTTGCTTTCAAAAAGCCAAACGTGACTCCTTCTCTTCTGAGATCTGTAGTGCGCCAGCAGAGCACTTTTCACCCCCATATGGGGTGTTTTCTGAATCGGGAGAAATTGGGCTTCAAATTTTGGGGGGTATTTTCTGCTATTATCCTTTTTAAAAATGTAACATTTTTGGGAAACCAAGCATTTTAGGTAAAACATTTTATTTATTTTTTTACATATGCAAAAGTCGTGAATCACCTGTGGGGTATTAAGGTTCACTTTACCCCTTGTTACGTTCCCTGAGGGGTCTAGTTTCCAAAATGGTATGCCATGTGTTTTTTTTTGCTGTCCTGGCACCATAGGGGCTTCCTAAAGGTGACATGCCCCCCAAAAACCATTTGACGCTCCTTCCCTTCTGAGCCCTCTACTGCGCCCGCCGAACAATTAACATAGACATATGAGGTATGTGCTTACTCGAGAGAAATTGGGCTACAAATACAAGTAAAAATTTTCTCCTTTTTACCCCTTGCAAAAATTCAAAAATTGGGTCTACAAGAACATGCGAGTATAAAAAAGGAAGATTGTGAATTTTCTCCTTCACTTTTCTGCTATTCCTGTGAAACACCTAAAGGGTTAATACACTTATTGAATGTCATTTTGAATACTTTGGGGGGTGTAGTTTTTATAATGGGGTCATTTATGGGGTATTTCTAATATGAAGACCCTTCAAATCCACTTCAAACCTGAACTGGTCCATGAAAAATAGCGAGTTTGAAAATTTTGTGAAAAATTTCCAAATTGCTGCTGAACTTTGAAGCCCTCTGGTGTCTTCCAAAAGTAAAAACTCATAAATTTTACGATGCAAACATAAAGTGGACATATTGTATATGTGAACCCAAAAAAAAAATATTTTGAATATCCATTTTCCTTACAAGCAGAGAGCTTCAAAGTTAGAAAAATGCAAAATTTTCATTTTTTTCATCAAATTTTGAGATTTTTCACCAAGAAAGGATGCAAGTTACCATAAAATTTTACCACTAAGTTAAAGTAGAATATGTCACGAAAAAACAATCTCGGAATCAGAATGATAACTAAAAGCATTCCAGAGTTATTAATGTTTAAAGTGACAGTGGTCAGAATTGCAAAAAACGCTCCGGTCCTTAAGGTATAAAATGGCCTGGTCCTTAAGGGGTTAACCCCCTAGGGTTATCCTGTTGTTTGCTTCTGTGCCACGCCCCCCCCCCCCCCCAGCTTTCTTTGTGGACGAGTCGTGCCAGGGGTAGTGACCTGGGTGCCGCCTGCCACAGCAAGGACATTCCACTTTGTGGTGGGCTCTGGTGAAAACCAGCAGCACCATATACTCCGCTCCCTGGCACGGCTCACATCAACATCCACACAGGCCCAGAGGATCCACCACCTGCCGTGACCCGTTACAGTCCTACATCTGCCTTGATCATAACAATTGTGATCACTATGAGTTTTTGTTTGAATTGCTTTTAAATGGAAAATAGTTTTGTGGGCAAACGGTATAAAACCCATCATTGCTCCTGCCAGCCAATCATTGGACCTGACAAAGAAGGGGTCCCGCCCCTCAAAACGCGTTGTCTGAAATTTTCTTATGCTGTATAAACCTTTTTTTATTTTATCAGTCCGGTTTACGGTTAAAATTATTTATTTGCCCTTGAGAGCGCCTAAAGACATAGTTTTCCAGCTGTGATTTCTAACCTCTGACCATCGGAAGGACGGGTGTGATGCCGGCTGCACTCCAGACCTACTAAGCTATTTTGTGTTAGCTATATGTGCAGATTGGTGTTGTGCCCACAGTACAACACACTCAGGTGAGTGTACCCCATTACAGCACACTATTCACCTGGTTAAAGGAAATAACGGCACATGGATGCGCTTTGTTTTTTTCTGTTCTTTTGTTTTTTAAACGCACCTAATTTTCAGTTCTTTATAACCTATAAAGTGTTTTGAAACTTACTGTGCGTAATTATTTGGAACAGTGCATTGTAAGTTTTTTATGTTTAAAAAAAATACTGTTCTCATTAGAAGGTTTGTTCAATAAAATTTGAATTGCACTTTTAATAGTTGATAACATGGGAAAATATGCTAACTGTTCTTTACATCAATTATTTAGGTAAATGAGAAATATATAATTTGCATAATAATTTGGAACAGAGTGTAGATAGTATTTTAAAGTTGGTCTCCTGAGCCTTAGTAGCAATCGGGTCCACTGCTCAGGAGTATCGGGTCCACTGCTCAGGAGTATACTGCTTACCCAATTCATTCTCCCATGCCACACAATAGGAAGTGTGTGTGTGTGGGGGGGGGGGGGGTGATCTGGGAGAAAGCAGCAGGGCATAGATGTGCAAGATGGAATGCCGAGGGCAGGACAAAGCCATACAGAGCCTCTCAAAGGTGGTCAGTGAACGATGCAGATCAGAGTCGACAGGCAATTAAGAGTAGAAGAGTTTCAACTGGATGTACTCAAATGGGGCTCGATGAGATGCGGGCAAGGTTTCAGGATAATATCAAGGGGTTTCAGGACACCCCCAGCAAGACCATTGTTTTTGGCCCTCCCTAGCTAAAATATTGCCAGCCTATTACCACCTAGTTATAGGAGCCCATTTTTGGACGCTCTGGGCATGTTGATACTGTCTCTTCCCGATAGCCCTGTGGTGGAGTGCACCGGGATAATAATTGGGGGTTAGCACTTGTTGTTTTTGGGGCTAACGCTAAGCCCCAGCTTAGTAATGGCACTTCCAGCTTCCACTACTAAGTCTGCAAAGTAATTTAGCAGCTTAAGGATGAATGGCGTGCATGGTCACCCTGCACCTGGTCCCCTTCTGCATGCTCAGGAGCAGGAACAAGGGAGGTAAGCATATGTTTCTGCTCACTGTATACAGCCATCTAAATAGCACAGAACACTCAGCCCAGCCAAGGGTTACAGTAAAACAGCCATCTATAGAGATTTACTGTATGTTCCTTGTCGGGCAGAAGTTATACATTGTATATCTCCTGTCCAGCCTGAGCTGTACCCATGGCTGTATAGCAGCTGGCACAGCTAAGCCCCGCTAGGAGCAGGGACTTCCTTCAGTTTAGTGATTGGAGTCCAGGCTCCAGTACTGTATACAGTGATTCGCTGTGCACCACTGTATATTGTGCAGGTGGCTGTGGTAAGTAGTGATGCTATCCTCAGTAGGCCAGGCACACTGCATCCCACTCACAGCGTGGTACCCTGAAGGCAATTAAAAACTGTCACAGGTTAAGAAACTGGCTTTTTCACAAAAATGAAGAAAATGAAAATAAATAAATAAACAAAAGGAAAAACGTAGCCTAAACATGTACAGGAAATAGAAAAAAATCTACAATAATAAAATAAAAAAGGATTCGAATTTTTTTTTAAAGTTTTAATTATTAAAAAATATATAGGTAAAACATTCCATTTAAAAGAAAAGAGTTAAAGCTACAGGTATGGACAGATCTAGCATACATTTCACAGCCAGGTGCTCTTCAAGTATTTACACAGTTAGCAAATTGTATTATATAGACTTTTATTTTTCCAGTGTTTAAAATGTGATAATTTATCTTTCAAAAGTCTCTCAAAAATTTTTCTTAAAAAGTGTATGGACTGATAGATCTACTACCAGAATTTGCTACCAAAATTTGCCAAAGCTTTGCTAACAGGAGTTTCCTTGTGTGAACCTGCTTCAATCACAATACCTGACGTGCGTTCTGCCACTATCGCAGCACACACATTCTCTGTTTGCTAACCAAGGATTCTTTGACGTCCATAGGAAAAATTTCTCTTACACGCTATATACAGTGGCCCCTCAATATACGATGGTAATCCGTTCCAAATGGACCATTGTTTGTTGAAACAATCGTATGTTGAGGGATCCGTGCAATGTAAAGTATAGGATAGTGGTCCACAACCTGCGGATCTCCAGATGTGCAAAACTACAACACCCAGCATGCCCGGACAGCCGTTGGCTGGGAGTTGTAGTTTTACAACATCTGGAAGTCCGCAGGTTGAAGACCACTGGTATTGGAGGTTATCCTCACGTGTCCCCGCCGTTCCGGACCGTCACCGCTGCCCTGGATGTCGCCCTCCATCGCTGTCGCCGCATCCCTGGGGTGTCCCCGACGCTCCGGCAAGGCCTCTGCTTCCCCAACATCCGCGCTCTCCATCGCCGCCATCACATAGTTACGTACGCTGCTCCTATTGGATGACGGGTTTCTTATCTGCCTCCAATCAGTGTCTTAACCTATGTAAACAAACACCCACGTCATTACTAAGCGCCTTACTAAGTGTTTCTCACCTTATTGTTACATCTATATAAAAGTAATAAGTTAAGTTTTAATATATTTGCAGCACATGTCATTTAGAGGTTTATTTAACCCCCTAGGGTTATCCTGTTGTTTGCTTCTGTGCCACGCCCCCCCCCCCAGCTTTCTTTGTGGACGAGTCGTGCCAGGGGTAGTGACCTGGGTGCCGCCTGCCACAGCAAGGACATTCCACTTTGTGGTGGCCTCTGGTGAAAACCAGCAGCACCATATACTCCGCTCCCTGGCACGGCTCACATCAACATCCACACAGGCCCAGAGGATCCACCACCTGCCGTGACCCGTTACAGTCCTACATCTGCCTTGATCATAACAATTGTGATCACTATGAGTTTTTGTTTGAATTGCTTTTAAATGGAAAATAGTTTTGTGGGCAAACGGTATAAAACCCATCATTGCTCCTGCCAGCCAATCATTGGACCTGACAAAGAAGGGGTCCCGCCCCTCAAAACGCGTTGTCTGAAATTTTCTTATGCTGTATAAACCTTTTTTTATTTTATCAGTCCGGTTTACGGTTAAAATTATTTATTTGCCCTTGAGAGCGCCTAAAGACATAGTTTTCCAGCTGTGATTTCTAACCTCTGACCATCGGAAGGACGGGTGTGATGCCGGCTGCACTCCAGACCTACTAAGCCATTTTGTGTTAGCTATATGTGCAGATTGGTGTTGTGCCCACAGTACAACACACTCAGGTGAGTGTACCCCATTACAGCACACTATTCACCTGGTTAAAGGAAATAACGGCACATGGATGCGCTTTGTTTTTTTCTGTTCTTTGGTTTTTTAAACGCACCTAATTTTCAGTTCTTTATAACCTATAAAGTGTTTTGAAACTTACTGTGCGTAATTATTTGGAACAGTGCATTGTAAGTTTTTTATGTTTAAAAAAAATACTGTTCTCATTAGAAGGTTTGTTCAATAAAATTTGAATTGCACTTTTAATAGTTGATAACATGAGAAAATATGCTAACTGTTATTTACATCAATTATTTAGGTAAATGAGAAATATATAATTTGCATAATAATTTGGAATAGAGTGTAGATAGTATTTTAAAGTTGGTCTCCTGAGCCTTGGTAGCAATCTGCTAACCTAACATTCTCTTGCTGCTAACCAACCTTGCATGCGTTGCTGTGCCAAATCTCTTTGGCCGGCATTTATCATTGTAGGTGTAAGTGAAGCATTTATCATTGTAGGTGTAAGTGAAGCATTTATCATTGTCGGTGTAAGTGAAGCATTTTTCTACACCTTTTTTTGTGTGCTTGTAATGTGTAGGAACACCAAATTTATTAATGGTCACAGAGCATTTCATAAATTTTGTGCAGGTCACATATTCTGAAATTTCTCTCTTCACATTCACCATAAAGTCTGGGCTGGTGTAGTTTCAGAGACTTTTCAGTGGCTTTGCGCCTCTTTTGCGCCTTTTCACAAAAAGCCGCAGTTCATAAAACCCTTCTATATCATGTGTATTGCCAAAATCAGTGGACTGCAACTCAAAATCAGCAGAAACGTGTAAACCAAAAGGCGCAAAAAAGGGGCAAATAAACCCTGCTTGCGCCTTTTCTTGCACAAACAACGTGCACAATTTTGCCACTCGGTGTTGGTGCAGAAAATGACAAATCCCCCCCCCCCCAATGTTTTCCAAACAATATGAATTAAACTGCGTAAATCAATGAAATAGCTTATCCTGATTGTGAATGACAAAATGCTAATAACTGCTCATGTAATGAAACTTGGACAATTCAACACTCCAGCTGTTGCGCAGTTACGAGCCCATGTCTGCTTCAACTTGTCATAACCTTTCGTAAAGTGAATCTTCACTGCAGCTGAGGAACAGTTTCCTTGTGTACTCTCCTGCAGCACATCTTAGCATTCTATGGTTCTCCAGCTGTTGTAGAACAAGTCAGCCATTGTTGAAGTACATGCCATTACTGACCATTATGGGGACTGTTTTTCCATTAGAGTATAAGGGCCATTTATTTATACATAGAGGGGGGTAT